>NC_061842.1:16947677-16955177 GCF_019202785.1 Penaeus chinensis
AGGTAGTGAATTCTAATTGGTGTCCATGTGTTTGTGAATTATTGTGTTCGGTTTTCTGGTGAGACAGGATTAAGGTACGTGTACTTTAACACATGTTCATTCACAGAAAGATATAACTTCATTTGATAAACAGATGCTATCATATATTGACATGCTGCACAAGTAAAGTGATGGTCCACAGATTTCTCCTTAATTGCCGGTGCAAGAACATATGATTACACCGCTTGTAGCCATAACATTATCTGTGGAAAAAGATAATAATTTGGAAGAAGGGTTGCTTTTAAGTTAAAACAAATGTTGGAAACAAAGTTAACGATTCTCATAGATATTCAAAACTCTAGGCGCCGCAAGTTTATAAAGCTAATGGCTTGTCAGTATAACCTATTTGTATAAGAAGAAAACTAAATCAATGTACTACAGCTCAGAATTGGTGGTTATTTGTTCTTTTAGAATCTTTCCAATAGCATCATGTGTCCACCCACATGAGTCCCAACGGCGGTATCTGTTTCCCTTCAATCACAGACCGTTGGATATACACGCCATTGCCTTTGATATATTAATATCCTCTTGTTATCACGAGTTATTGAGCTTTATCGCATCGCTTCAGCCTGCAGTCACCACTGCAATTTTCATCCAGGTATACATGTCCGTACACGTACACAAACAGAACCCTCAATCAGAAAAACACCTCATCTCCCAAACCAACAGACAGACTGCGATGACTCCCGAAAGTAAGACTCCTGGAAGCAGAACTCCTGAAGGCAACGGAGAGTCATGGCAGAATCAGCTGAGGAGTCCCGAGGAACGACTCGCGGCGCTCCTTCAATCCACCAGACTCACCGACCTGACTGTCACCTTCCCTGGACACAAGAGGGTCATGAAGGTACAGATTCTTTTCACTGAGTGCATGAGCGCTTTTATTTTTGCTGAGTCTGCATTATGGTTATGCAAAGCCATTTGAGGTTGTATTATGACTAATGTTTACAGAGTTTTAAGCCTGAAATGTGCAGTTCGATTAATAAGTGGTCACACAGCCATAAGTACAGGTAATTAACCAGTTACAGCCAGCATCAACAATGATTATATATTATGATACTGATGTTAATGTCAATATTCACACCAACATTAGCGTCGGTTCTAGTACCAACAATATCAACGATAACAACAATGACCCGACCGCCCCCAGGCCCACCGGCTCGTCCTGGCCATGAGCTCCCCCGTCTTCGAGGCCATGCTCTTCGGCCCCCTGGCAGAAGTTCAGGGCCGCGTGCTCCACCTCCAGGACGAATCTCCCGAAGCCTTCAAGTGCCTGCTGCAGTACATGTACCTCGGGCGCCTCGCTTTGCCTGGCGTGGAGGTGGCGGTGGAAGTCCTGCGTCTTGCTCGGAGGTACCAGATGGCCGGCTTGTTTTCCTTCATCTCGCAGGTAATGGCACGGGATGTAATGTGGTTGAAAGGGATGTGGTGATTTTTTAAAGGGTTTTGTAAAGGCTTGAGTGTTATATTGGTATTCGTAGGTGGATATAAGGAGATATACGTGATTGGTATAGGGATACAGGGATAGATAGTTAGATAAAGGGTTCTTTTTTTAATAGAAAACTAACCTTTTGGGGTACTTAAATGCCTAAAACTTTTGTAAAACATTATAATATATAATTTAGATAGTATAAGGTTCATTTATATATTAACACATAGAAAATTAAGAGTGTGGCCCTTATTACCAAAGGATGAAATGATACATGAACAACAAAATAAACAAAACATTACAAGGTAAATATCCCAGTACTAAACATATGAGAGACTAAAGCAACATTCTGTCCTTTGAACAGTTCCTCCAGATCAACCTCAGCTTATACAACTTGCCCGAAATCTACGACGTGGCTCTACATGTATCTGATCCGCCTCTCATTTCTAAATGCTCCCAGGTAAGCAGACGAGTTACTGTTGATCTTGACATGAATAGTTACACTTTTAGAGAGTTTTCTACGATGGTGGAGTTGGGTGTTTGGGATCCAGGGGGCTAGATCCCATGAGGAGACCTACCAATTTTTTTCTTTTTTGTGAAAATGTATTTACAAAATAATTTACTCGCGCATGCACATACACACACACCCAAGTTTAAATGTATACTAATTTATTTATTTCTAAATACATGTGAAAATATTCGATTTTTTGTCAGGAGTATTGGGGGGGCTCTAGAAGCTGTTAGTGATATTTATTACTGATTATTAGTATAATATAAATACCTCTTGATGATTTCCATGCTTACGCTGTCTTGTTGTGTTAATGCAGGAGAGAAAGAGAGATACAGGCAGAGACAGAGATAGAGAGAGAGAGAGAGAGAAAGAAAGAGATAGATAGAGAGAGAAAAAAAAAGTATCCCCGAAATATCTTCACATTTTCTATGGCATCACGAAAACAAAGCTTCTCGTAAATATATATTTTTTATTGCCCATTGCTTCATATATTTCAAACTTTAAATAGAAAATGATATATATGAGAAAAAAAAAAGGATTCTAGATCATGTCCAGTTGACTGATTTTATTTTGAAAGTCGAATTTTGTTTCAGTTTTTATTTACTTTTCGCGGAAACGACTTGACATTAAACGTTTATAACCTGAGGATCTTTGTTACTTTCTACGATTTTTGCAACATCGTCTATATATATATATTATTGTTATTATTATTGCTGCTGCTGCTATTGTTGAAATTATCATTATTATTATCGTTATTATTATCATTATTATTATTATTATCATTATCATTATTATTATCATTATTATTATCATTATTATTATCATTATCATTATCATTATTATTATCATTATTATTATCGTTATTATTATCATTATTATTATCATTATCATTATTATTATTATCATTATCATTATTATTATCATTATTATTATCATTATCATTATCATTATCATTATTATTATCATTATCATTATCATTATTATTATCATTATTATTATCATTATCATTATCATTATTATTATCATTATTATTATCATTATTATTATCATTATTATTATCATTATCATTATCATTATTATTATCATTATTATTATCATTATCATTATTATTATCATTATCATTATCATTATTATTATCATTATTATTATCATTATTATTATCATTATCATTATTATTATCATTATCATTATTATTATCATTATCATTATCATTATTATTATCATTATTATTATCATTATTATTATCATTATTATTATCATTTTTATTATTATCATTATTGTTGTTATTATTATTGTTGCTATTATTATTATTATCATCATCATTATCATTATCATTATTATTATCATTATCATGATATTATTATTATTATTAGTAGTAGTAATAGTAGTATCATCATCATCATCGTCATCATCATCATCGTCATCATCATCATCATCATCATCATCATCATCATCATCATCATCATCATCATCATCATCATCATCATCATCATCATCATCATCATCATCATCATCATCATCATCATCATCATCATCATCATCATCATCATCATCATCATCAACCCACCACCACCTTCATTAGTTAGGCCGATTAGCATGGCCCCGATTTCGTTCACTTATTTAATTCACTGGTTTCGTTCGTTTAGATATGCACCTGCAAATCGAGCGTTAAAGTGCTTTATGAAACAGTTTCTAAATCCAGCAGAGATAAATACACAAGCGTGTATGTCCTGTATATATAAAACGTTATGCGTCTGGAAAACGTATATACATGCGGGTTAGGAAACATGCAAAGAAATAAATTCAGTGGAAATATACAGTAGGCACTAGTGAGTATGTATACGAGGTAGGGTCTCCCAGTCTCTTTGTTTATGTTGGCGTCAATCTCTTATGTAATAGGGCAGGGAGCCGTAGTGTAAAACAATCCCCTTAATTTAATTTGCCTGATATTCAATGCTGACACTTATGGTGGATGGTAATGCTGATTAGGTGGGGTCGTTTGAAAGTTTGGATGACAAATAGGCTGGGTCAAGGGAGCAGCTGTGATAATAGTGTGAAGGGCTTCATTTAGTTACACCGAGATCAGTGTACAAGCACACTGATCTCGTACAAGTACGAGTTTTAGCTGATTTTGCTGTATATTTTTAACAGCATGCAGAATATAATTCCCTACAATATATATATTTTTTTTATGTAGAAAAGTAAGTGTAATAGAGTTTTACACACACACGCACAATTAGATATACACACTTACAAACAGGCATACATAGGAATATTTTACAAACATAGGCATATTTGTTAAGTCATTATAATACACATAGGTAAGAAGTAAACGGCAACCAATAATCCTATTTCTTTTACAGTTTGTACGGAAATCGCCGACTCATCTCCTGACCTCAAACGTAAGGTTTTTGAGCCGTCGTGTGTTGGCCCACATCATGGCGCAACCTGTCAATGTCTCCGAGGTTGAAAAGTTTGTTGCAGTGCTGACGTGGTGAGTATATACAAGAGGCCTTTATGTCCCTGTAAATTATAAATCATATATTTCTTTGGTTCATCCCTCCGCATATTTCAAGTCTTGGTGAAATAAATGATTAAGACGAAAGTTTCTAACATTCGGGAATGAATCGCAGGGGACGCAGCCAGCTCGAAGCTCGGCAGATGAAGGAATCTCCGGAGAACCTGCGCCGTGCCATCGGAGACTTCCTTCCGCAGATGGAGATCCTCACCATGAAACCCGACGACTTCGTGGACTGCGTGGCCACGACCGGCATTTTCACGAGGGACGAGAACATGGCTATACTCCTCAACATCAAGCGCGTCCCGGGTGTGCCCCTCCCTCCGGTTTGCGTCAAGACTTCGAAGAAAGGTTCTCTCCAAGACGAACGCCAGCTGAAGTGCGTCCACTTCGACTTCAACCGCCACGCTCGCCAGGGTTCGATCCGCGTGCAAAACCACCAGGACCAGACACTCCTAGCCAACCTGAAGGTGTCGAAACCTGTCCAACTGAAGCGCGTTTTCTGCGACCACATCGCCTTCCACGAAGCCACAGCCACGGTCAAAGGGGCGTGTGGCTTGGTGCAGCAGACGGTCACTAGCGAAGGACCTGACGGGTTTTTCCCTACGCCGGTCACTCTCCGCCCGACCATGTCCTGCACAATCACAGTCAAGAGCAAGGGCTTCTGTTGCCCCTTGTTGCATAGCTTCTCCCTGTGGCATGACGGGATCAGGTTCGAGGGCCAGCGACCTTTCCTCAAGGCAAAGGGTCCGATGCTCTATTTCTGGAGTTTAGAAGACACTTCTGAATAAAACGGAGATCTGACGACTCGATGGAGGTAACTGCTTCTACAAAAGAATAAGTATACAGCCAGACTTCCCCAGCAATAAGAATCGACGGAAATGTGTTATCATTTCTCTGCCGTAGCCTGTTTCCAGTGATTTGAGACTGAGTGTAATTTCACTCTCCTGTACCATTTTCCATTGGGATGTATTGCAATGAAAGTGTCAGTACTTTTCCGCTTTAAAAATAATGATCGTATGTCGTTCACACAGATTCACACTAACATTCAATCTGTCTGTCTATTTATTTATTTATTTATCTATCTACTGTGTATTCATTAACGTATAATTCTATCAATTTACATCTATATTTCTATCTACCTGTTTTCTCTATCCCCCATTCTCTCTCTCTCTCTCTCTCTCTCTCTCTCTCTCTCTCTCTCTCTCTCTCTCTCTCTCTCTCTCTCTCTCTCTCTCTCCACTCATACTCATCCAGTGACACTTAAAACATGCCGAAAAGAATGTTATTCAGTGTAAAATGGACCATGAATTGCATCAATATTCATTACACGAAGTGGAAGACCAGTGTACGCTAAATTACCCATGTTATGATATACATTACGCTTACATTTTTCTCTGATGCGAATTACACCTGCGAGGTACAGTGTACAGTGTGCATTGTACATTCCTGTTGCTCTTCCTCTGAATAAAAGTTATAATTTGTGTATAGCCTTTGTTTTATTTCCCTTCTCTCACACCAATTTCCCTTCTCTTTTTCTTTTTCTCTAATAGTAATGGCGAAATGGTAGTGTTAAAAGCATCGACAATAATGATAACAATGGTGGGGATAATGATAATCATAGTAATAATGATGATGATGATATTCATTATCATTATTATTATTTTTTGTTGTTGTTTTTGTTGTTGTTACTGCAAAATAAACAACATTTATGTTACTGATGATAATATAAATAATATTAATGACGACGACGATAATAACAGTAGTAGTAGTAATAATGATAGTAATATTAACAGTAGTAGTAGTAATAATGATAGTAATAATAATAAAGATAATGATATTAATGGTAATGATGGTAATGATAATAGTAATGATAGTATGATGATAGTGATGAAAATTATAATGATAATAGTGATGAAAATTATAATGATAATAGTGATAAAAATTATAATGATAATAGTGATGCAAACTATAATGATAATAGTGATGAAAATTATAATTATAATAATGACAATAATAATAATGGTGATAATGATAATGGTAATAATGACGATAATAATAAGAATTATAAATATATAATAATAAGAATTATTATAATCATTATCAAGAAAATATAATAATATCTACTACTATCATCATCACCATCATCATGATCATCATCACTGTTATTATCAACACAAGCATCAAAGTAATGGCAACAACAACAACAACAACAACAGTAACAAGAATAAAGTGCCCGACCGCCCTCAGCAGGCACGCCATAACACGAGGCCTTCAAAAGATCTCGCTAAAGTGGCCCCTTCTCTCACCTGACGCGAGCGATTCGATAAAAAAAGTTGGAAATTTGATAAGAACAGCGACATCAGAAGAGGCGGCGTGGCTCTTTGCTGTCGTCGGGAAGTCCTAGGATGTACGTGGAAGGTGATGTCTCTGTGCGGGTGGTGGTCGGGAGGTCGGTAGCTGTGGGTGCTTGTTTGATGTCATGGGACTTCGCTTTATTTTTTTTCTTTTATCAGTTTTTTTTTATCAGCAGTTCTGTTTATATATGCTTGTCTGTGTGCAGGCACGTATGCACGCACGCATACATACACACAATAGGGAACGGAAAAAAGCAACAGTTGATTCCCCTGTTGAACATTCCAGTGCAATGGTATGGTTAGGGTTTTTGTTTCCACTTGCCCCCAACATATATGTATTTCGTCGAATAGATTGGTCAATAAAAACGAAACTATATTTTGTGTGAATTGATATGCTAATATCTCTAATTATCCTTATTTTCCATGTTTCATAATTCGTAAATGTTACTGTATGATGCACGATATTCAATTATAGTACTTCAGGTGATAACAGTTTTAATTCCTTGCACATATCTACGAATCTTAACTAAAATAATTCCAATTTGCCTTATAAATATACTCAAAATTCGGTGACCATTAGAAAGGAAATGTTTAAAGTCCGATGATTAAAATTTCGATTAATAAAGAACATCAAAACCTTGCTTCCGTC
>NC_061842.1:16987677-16995177 GCF_019202785.1 Penaeus chinensis
ACTAGCCCGCTGACTGATTAGTTAAACACTCAACCTACTAACTAATTGACTTATTGACTAGCAAACTAAATAACTAAGTAACTGGTAAGCAAACAAACTAATTGGTAACTGCCTAGCAAACAAACTAACTGGTAACTGCCTAGCAAACAAACTAACTGGTAACTGCCTAGCAAACAAACTAACTGGTAACTGACTAGCAAACAAACTAACTGGTAACTGTCAAGCAAACAAACTAACTGGTAACTGACGAGCAAACAAACAAACTAACTAATTGGCAAACTAAATCGCCAGCTCGCTAATCAGCTAACGAACTCAATAGCAAAGTATTCTACATAAAGAAAACTAACTAACTAGCTGACCGGCTGACTGACTAACCAACTAAATGCCTAACTAATCAATTAGATAACCACCTAATTAACTAATCTAGCCACCTAAACAAACAAACAAACAAAAATACACGAACTAATAACCAGATTAATGAACTAACGAACTAACCAACCAGCCAAACAAACAAAACAAAAAACTAACAAACAATAAACAAAACAAAACAAAACAAACAAGACAAAACCAAAAACAAAGAAAAGAAACAAAGCAAAACAAAAACAAACAAAAAACAAAACAAAAGAAAAAACAAGACAGAACAAAAACATAGAAACAAAACAAAACAAAAACAAACAATAAACAAAACAAAACAAAAGAAACAAGACAAAACCAAAACAAAGAAAAGAAACACAACAAACAACCAAAAAAAAAACAAGAAAAAAAACCCAAAAAACAAAAACGCATCACCCATACCGCCTCTCTACGCCAATCGCTTCCCCTCGCCTTCGAAATACACCGACTTTACTCGGGGAAGATAACCTTCAGCCGGCCATTACTTCCATCGGCGAGAATAAATTGCAAAGGCGTGTCTGGAGGCCTCCGCCGCGCCGAAGAGAGTGCAACGCAGACCCGTTTAATGATATCAACGAATGGGGGGGGGGGGGGGGATGAAAGACGGGTTATTTTCACCGCCGCGTCTTTGTCTTATCTCCTGTCTGTTGGGCTGCCGGGAAGTGATCGTTGATTTTTTTAACTCCCTTTTTTATTTGTTTTCTTATATCTATGTTTTCGTTTTTTTTTTATTTTTATTGATTATTGATTTTTTGATTGGTTTATTTTTTTATTATTTTTTTTTTTTTTTTTAGAACGTGTGTGTGTTTGTGTGTGAGAGAGAGACAGAGAGAGAGAGAGAGAGAGAGAGAGAGAGAGAGAGAGAGAGAGAGAGAGAGAGAGAGAGAGAGAGAGAGAGAGAGAGAGAGAGTGAGTGGTGATTGTTAGGAGTGTTTCTCTTTTGCTAATTTTTCTCTCTCCTTCTTTCTCTCTCTCTCTCTCTCTCTTTATTCTTTTCTTATATCTATTTTTCTTCGTTTCTATTTCTTTTGTTATTGATTATTGTTTTTTGATTGGTTTATTTATAATTTATTTATCATTTTTTTAGAGTGAGAGAGAGAGAGACAGAGAGAGAGAGAGAGAGAGAGAGAGAGAGAGAGAGAGAGAGAGAGAGAGAGAGAGAGAGAGAGAGAGTGTTTCTCTTTTGCTTTTTTTTTCTCTCTCTCTCTCTCTGTCTCTCTCTCTCTCTCTCTCTTCTTTTTCTTGTTTTTAATCTTTATACGAAACAACACAACAAGAACAGAGAAAGAATCGAAAACTCAAATTCAAATTCATGACAAACTTGGAAAACAAATAACTAGCAACTTCAGGTTCTTTCGAGAAGAGGAAATACTCTCGCACAATCCTTCATGCAATCTTCGGTCATTTTCCTGTCTCACTTCCACCTTTCATCTTCATTGTCACTTTCACTCTCTCCTTCATTTTCCTCTTTACCTGCACTTTCACTTTCATTTTTACATTCCTCTTTCTCTACATCTTTACTTTCATTTTTGCTTGCAGCTTCACCTGCACTTTCACCTTCATCCTCACCTTCATTTTTACTTTCATTTTCACCAGCTTCACTTTCATCTTTACTTTCGCTTACACTCTCACCTTCACGTTCAACTTCATTTTTACCTTTTACCCTAACGTTCACTTTCACTGTCATCTTCACCTTCACTTTTGTCTTCATCCTCACCTTTATTTTCACCTTCACCTTCACTTTCATTTTCACTCTCACTCTCACTTTCACCCTCACCTTTACCTTCACTTCCACTTTCACTTTCACTCTCACTCTCATTCTCACTTTCACCCTCACCTTTACCTTCACTTCCACTTTCACTTTTACTCTCACTCTCACTCTCACTTTCACCCTCACCTTCACCTTCACTTTCACTTTCACTCTCATTCTCACTCTCACTTCCACCCTCACCTTCACCTTCACTTCCACTTTCACTTTCACTCTCACTCTCATTCTCACTTTCACTCTCACCTTCACCTCCTCTTTCACTTTCACTCTCACTTTCACCCTCACCTTCACCTTCACTTTCACTTTCAATTTCCACCTCCACCTTCACTTTCACTCCCGTCCCGATTTCCCAGACTAAGGATTCTTTGACGAGCAAGGAGGGGCGGCGGCGGAGAGGACCCCGGGGAGGTCAAGGCGCTACTGTTTTCTCCTGCAATGTCTCAGGAATTCCTTCGAGAAAGTTTTGATCACTGGAGGAACTGGCAGGGTGGAAGGGCTTCAGGGGGAGAGGGAGGAGGCTGGGAATTACGAAAGAAGGGGGGGGGGGTAGAGAGAGTGAAGGAGAAATAGGTGAAGGTGAGAAGAATGAAGGGGAAGTGTATGGGATTTATTTTGTGTGTGTGTGAAATCTTTTACAGCGTTGGATGGGGTGTGATTCTGTTAGTTATGATTGGCTGTCTGTGAGCCTCCGTTTCATATTTAAGTCTCTTCTGCAATCTATTTCTCCGTGCGTCTCTTTTTCCCTCTATCTTTGTCTGTCTGTCTGTTTGTCTTTGTGACTTTCTGTCTCTCTTTCTCCCCTCCCTTATACCCATCTCCCTTTCCTCCCTCCCTCCCTTCCTCCCCATCTCCCCTCCCTCCCTCCCTCCCTCCCTCCCTCCCTTCTTTCCTCCCTCCCTCCCTCCCTCCCTTCTTTCCATCCCCATCTCCCCTCCCTCCCTCCCTCCCCTCTCTCTCCCTCCCTCCCTCCCTTCATCCCGACCACCCATCCATCTCCCTCTCCCTTTCCCTCTCCCCTTCCCTCTCCCCTTCCCTCTCCCCCTTCCCTCTCCCCTTCCTTTCCTCCCCATCTCCCCCTTCCCTCTCTCTCCTTCGTCTCCTCCATCTTCCTCTGTGATGCATCAAACCCTCATCCACGGAAATGGCCATTTGATGCAGACCTTTTTTTTCCTCAGGGAGATATCAAAGAAGGGTTTTAAGGGAGAACTCGAGGGCACTCGGCGAAATAAAAAACCGAGTGATTTTAAACGAAAGAAAAAAGTATCGGTTTATTTGTTCATGCACACAAACAACTCACACGTACATGTAGGTCTACATATGCAAGCAGAAACGTGCATACATATATTTGTATGTATCCCCCCCCCCCCTTTCTCTCTCTCTCTCTCTCTCTCTCTCTCTCTCTCTCTCTCTCTCTCTCTCTCTCTCTCTCTCTCACACACACACACACACACACAATTCGTACACACAAACACACACAAACACTGTACAAGTGTACATACACCGACATGTTATAGGGCAAGTTTGCTTATGGCAATATACATACACACACGTGTATATATGTATGTATACACACACACACACACACACACACACACCACACACACACACACACACACACATATATATTTCTTTATATATATGTATATATATATGTATATATACACACACACACACACACACACACACACACACACATCAATATTCATACACCTATACACATGAATATACTATTTATGCATGGAATAATCCCAGTCAAGCAGTCAGAGCGCGCATTTCCAAAATATATCTAGAGAGCAAAGTTCACCTAACAACAGGCAAATTATATCTAGTTCACAGAGTTTACTTTTTACTGAAACTTGTTGCTAAGCTGAAGGCAGGTCGAGTTCACACAGATTGCAATCGATGATTTAAGATATTGGAAATAAATAATTGATAAGCTTGAATAATTAGGTCAGTTTTTGTGCATATATTTGCAGTGGGCTTTTTCGCTATAGTCGGTCTGTAACTTAGTAATTTTGATATACTGGCGCTGAGGAAAGTGGTCTGATAATCGCTTTGAATGACGTTTGATGTAAAAGGCAGATGATAATGTATAATTTGATAGATAAAATATATGGGCTGATAGACTGACAGATAGATAGATGGGTGGTAGATAGATAGGGAGACAGACAGGCAGACAGGGAGACTGACTGACTCACTGACTGACTGACTCACTGACTAACTGACTGACTAACTAACTGACTGACTGACTGACTGACTGACTGACTGACTGACTGACTGACTGACTGACTGACTGACAGGCAGACAGGAAGACAAACAGACAGATAGACAGATAGGAAGATAGATAGATAGATGGATTGATATATATATATATAAATAGACAGATGAAGGGATCGGAGCACTATTGATTATTCAGAGAAGAGTCAGAGCTTTACTCTGCATTTACAACAGATACGCAGAAAAGAGTGTATATATGATTGTAAATGCAGTATGTGTATGTATGTATGTATGTATGTATGTATGTATGTATGTATGTTATGTGTGTATGGATGTATGTATGTGTATATGTATATATGTGAGCATGCATGTTTGTATGTTTGTATATATGTATATACGTAAGAATTTATGTATGTATGTTACGCACTGATATGTGAGGAATAAATGAATGAATGCAACATGTAACAACAAACAAAACGATGAAAAATGTAGACACGCGGTACAATCTATCGTTGCAAACACACAGCGAAGAAATGAATGCACACTGCACATACAATATTTACAAACACTCGACGAAGCAACTGTATACAATACTTACACATATAAATAAACGAAGAAATCATAAATGATAAACGAACCAAATAAAAAATATAAAATCCTGTATTCAGTGTAAATATCCCGACGTCCCAAAATGGCGCGGTATTCAGAGCTAGATGGCCCGGAAATGGATTCAAATAAATTACTGCATCTGATCTCACGCGGACATCAAAGTCCTGAGTGGGAGGTGGACGTGAGTGGGGATGAATATGCGCATTGGTGAGTACATGGGTCAGGGGGAGAGGGGGAGAGGGGGTGAGGAGGGGAGGGGGTGAGGGGGTGAGAGGGAAGGCGAGGGAGTAGATGCGTTAAAATGTTTGTTGGGTTCGAAGTGAGAGCGGAAGGGGTTGGGGGGGGAGGTACGTAATGGAAAGTGTGGAGTAGGAGAGAAAGAGGGAGGGAAAGAGGGAGAGAGAGAGAGAGAGAGAGAGAGAGAGAGAGAGAGAGAGAGAGAGAGAGAGAGAGAGAGAGAGGGGGGGGGGGGGGAGGGAGAAAGGGAGAAAGGGAGAAAGGGAGGGAGGGAGGGAGAGAAGGAGAGGGAGAGAGAGAGAGAGAGAGAGAGAGAGAGAGAGAGAGAGAGAGAGAGAACGAGAGAGAGAGAGAGAGAGAGAGAGAGAGAGAGAGAGAGAGAGAGAAGGGAAAAAGAATGAGAACAAGAGAGAGAGAGAGAGAGAGAGAGAGAGAGAGAGAGAGAGAGAGAGAGAGAGAGAGAGAGAGAGAGAGAGAGAGAGAGAGGAGAGAGAGAGAGAGAGAGAGAGAGAGAGAGAGAGAGAGAGAGAGAGAGAAGGGAAAAAGAATGAGAACAAGAGAGAGAGAGAGAGAGAGGGAGAGGAGGCGAAGGGTGCAGATTGACGGACTAATACCAAAGAAAGGAATAAAGAAAAAACGAAGACATGACGAATTAGTACCAACAAAAATCGTTACTAACCCTCTCGCATTACTGTCCAACATCTCACTCCATTTATCTCAAATCCTTTTCCTATTATTTGAAAAGGAAGGGCATGGGGTAAGGGGTAAGGGGGGGGGGGGTGATGAGTGGAAGTCCTTTGCCAAACTCCATTGAAGGTCTTGAATACTATTTGCTGAAGCTCCAGCATGAGTTGAGGATTTCCACTATTTCCAGCTCGTATCGACGAAAAGACACGCTCCCTCGCCCAACCTGAATATCGGAGAGATCGTCGGCGGTTACGGTCTCTATTCTATATCTCTACTTCTCTCTCTCTCTCTCTCTCTCTCTCTCTCTCTCTCTCTCTCTCTCTCTCTCTCTCTCTCTCTCTCTCTCTCTCTCTCTCTCTCTCTCTCTCTGTCTCTCTCTCATTCGCTCTCGCTCTCTCGCGTTGTCTGCTCCGCTACGCAAGCCCGATTTATGGAAAGAGAGAGAGAGCATTGCGAGTGCCATATATGACGTCGAAAGTTAAGACATAAATTCGAGGATGACTTGCCTGCACGAAGATGACCAAGAACGTCGTTGAAAGGACAGTACTGCAACAATGAAGATAAATTTTACTATTATTGTGCTAATTTTACGATTTTTCTTATTTACTTATTTATTGCTCCATTTTCTGGTATCTGTGTTGTGCTCTATATCTTTCTTGCTCTATCTCTCTCTCTAATTATTAATATATCTATCTATCTATCTCTCCCTCTTTAATACCCTCCTTCCACACCCCCGCTCTCTCCTCTCTCTCTCTCTCTCTCTCTCTCTCTCTCTCTCTCTCTCTCTCTCTCTCTCTCTCTCTCTCTCTCTCTCTCTCTCTCTCTCTCTCTCTCTCTCTCTCTCCCTCTCTCTGCCTCCCTTCACCGAACACACTCTGAAGATTTATAGTCTCCTAATATCTTCTTTGGAAAATATCCTTTCTGGAGTTAGATAGCGTGTGGAATTCTGATAACCTGATATGATATGCTGTGTCCTTGCCTGTCTGACTCTCTTTAATTTTTGTTATTCTTGTTTTTTCGTCTCTGCTTTTCTCTCCTTTCTTTTTGGTTGCTTCTCTTTCCTTTTCTCCCCCTCAGTTTGATACATAACAAATTTGATACATAATATTATTCTCTCCTTTTCCTCTTCCAAATACACATCATTCTCTGTCTGTCTCACTTTCTGTGTGCTTATTTCTATCTACTTCTTTATCTCTCTCTCTGTCTCTGCCTCTCTCTTTCTCTCTCTCTCTCTCTCTCTCTCTCTCTCTCTCTCTCTCTCTCTCTCTCTCTCTCTCTCTCTCTCTCTCTCTCTCTCTCTCTCTCTCTCACTCTCTTCCCTTTCCTCCCCCTCTTTCTCTCCCCCCTCTCTCTTTCTATCTCTCTGTCCCTCTCCCCCCTCTCTCTGTACCTCTCTCTCTCTCACAGACAAACTTCAAACATCCACCCCCCCCTCTCCCATCCACCCTCCCACGCCCCCTGCCAGCCCCCCGCCCTGTAAAAGGCATGCAGGCAGCCAGTCATTAGTATTCATGGCTTCGGGCCCAGAATTTCCCGATTCAACGCGGCGTTACAACTTCTCGTTCATGAATCAGTGACTCTCCATTGAT
>NC_061842.1:17029657-17034657 GCF_019202785.1 Penaeus chinensis
ATTTATTTTATGTATGTATGTCTGTATGTATGTATTTACATACATAGATATATATACATATATATGTAAATACTTGCATGTGTGTGTCAGACCGCTTAATCATTTCCACACTTCCAACTAACAGGCCGCGTTCCTCTGCCTTCCTCTCTCGCTCATCTTCCGCTCCCTCTTCCAATCAGGCGGGATGATGATTAATATGAATATTTTGAACGTATCGGTTGAAACTTATAACAACATGAACGATTAACCGGTATGAAAAACATCTGTCCTTCATATCTACTATTCTATACTGTTTCCGCTTGATGCTAAGTAAAAGAACAGTTTTACTCATATAAATTAACGCAGAATATATAATTACATTACGAAACAATTGCCAATACATTTTTTTTTATTTTCGCAATTCGTGGTTATTTCGTTAATGATTAAAAAAAACGAGTTCGCATAATTTACCAAGTATTACTGAAAACACATAAATTACACATTTTAAATATAACTGTTCGTCAGCCTATCTAAAACGGTCAGTGTATCTAGCAGAAACTTACGCAACTTAAGCATGTATGAGAAAGTTGTTGTTTGTCAACTATGAGTCACTGGGGAGAAAACACGGAGGAGAAATAAAGACGTTATTCCCGGTAACATTTAGGAGTAACATTTAGTCAAAAGATGGCGCTGAAGTATGAAAATATATCTTGTACTGTAGTTTAGGTAGATAACAAGAAAATAAATTATAAACGAGATAAGTGACGGCAATACGAACTATCCATACTTTATAAATGTTTGGGAAAATGAATCAGAATTACCGCAGATATGTCAGGGGGAAAAAATACGGATTCGATACAACACAATAAACAGACAGAATAAATACCAAAGGGAAACCTAAAGAAAGGCGACTCCTTCCCTTCGCTAGGCCATGGAATACCCTTGGGCGTAGTGAAAGGGAAACGGCTGCAGCTGATCATTTTGCCTTTACAGGTCATTCAGTCGTATAAACGGCAGAGGTATTCTCCCTCGTTAGAAGGAACGGCGTGCAGAGATAAGAATTTCGAAGTTTTTTTTTTTTTTTTTTTTTTTTTTTTAAATCTTATCCTGGACCGCCTCTCATACTTAGTAATAATATACCGAGGGAGTGTAGCAAGGTCAAATACTCGTTTGAATGGTGATTCGAAGCAAGTTTTAAAATAAGCAATAGGTTCATTAGCATGAACTCAAGTTTTTATTTACTTTATTCGATTTTCTGTCTTACAAAGTATTTATTGTTTATCCTTGTTTTACTGATCTGCATATTTGACCTGTTCAGAACATCGATCGCTCGCGCAGGAAAATTAAAAAAGGTTATTGTCCTGTATTTTGTAAAACTGAACAATTATTGACATATTGTATGTGTCTGTTTGTCTGGATGCAAGTATGTATGTGTGACTGTGTGCATGAATGACTGTAACTTTACCTTAAAACAAATGGAAACAGATTATGAAAAATGACAATATATGTGTGTGTGTGTCTGTGTCTGATGTGTGCGTGCGGAAAATAATTCACCTTTTCCTTGCAACTTGGATTTCATACTTTCAGGGAAATTAAGTTGACTCTAAGTGAAGGACACTTAACCATGAGCAGAAAGTCAAAGTCTTTTAAGAGGAAGGAACCATTTTATAGCTTAAATAAAAGATACATTAACGCCAGACGGGGGAAAATATGTATATATTTAACGTCAAATATTATAGCCTGCCTCACGCGAAGGGAAAATTATACGTTATATGTTACGCTGTTAAGAATAATGCTAGACATTAGTCGAAGGTTGTTTACGACCACCTGGGAAAACGGGACACTGAACGTTTATCTTTTTCTGTTCTTTCTTTTTCTTTTTATTCTCTCTCTCTCTCTCTCTCTCTCTCTCTCTCTCTCTCTCTTTCTCTCTCTCTCTCTCTCTCTCTCTCTCTCTCTCTCTCTCTCTCTCTATCTCTCTCTATCTCTCTCTTTCTCTTTCTCTTTCTCTCTCTCTCTCTCTCTCTCTCTCTCTCTCTCTCTCTCTCTCTCTCTCTCTCTCTCTCTCTCTCTCTCTCTCTCTCTCTCTTTCTCTCTCTTGTTACTGGTATATAAGGCTTTCAAACACACACACACGCAGATACACACACTTCCATGCACACAGGTAGACACAAACACTCACACATACATACACACGCTTTCACATTCACATGTACATATAATATCAATATCTCTCTCGAGCACAAACAGCTTTTTGGTGTATATCTATATAATTTATCTTAGACAGAAAATACTCTAACGAAGATACACCTCTTGTATTGTAGTTATTTTCTACTCTTGTCGCAATGACTTAACAAGTTTCACCGTAATTTTCAACTCTTTTTCAAACTGACTCCACTGCAATGCAATTTTTTTTTTTCTCTCTCTCTCATGGTTATGCTACATAATAATAATTCGACAGATATTTGTTTTTGTTTGTTTGTTTGAGTCGCATAACAAAACCCGCTACGGATGGACTCAGATAAAACTCGCAACGGCTGATCAAAGTATCATCATATATTGTGTGTAATTGTGATCTCGGTGTCCGGCCAAATATATAAGCACAAAGATTAGTCGACTTACGTGCTCTTATCAAGCAATGTACATGTTGAATTAATAATTTTCACGTTTATGCTGCACATGTCTGTCCATATTTTTTTGTCTACCTCTTTCTCTCTCTCTATCTCTCTCTCTCTCTCTCTCTCTCTCTCTCTCTCTCTCTCTCTCTCTCTCTCTCTCTCTCTCTCTCTCTCTCTC
Organism: Penaeus chinensis; assembly: GCF_019202785.1. Taxonomy (NCBI): domain Eukaryota; kingdom Metazoa; phylum Arthropoda; class Malacostraca; order Decapoda; family Penaeidae; genus Penaeus; species Penaeus chinensis. Next base: position 17,032,433 of record NC_061842.1, read on the forward strand.
TCTCTCTCTCTCTCTCTCTCTCTCTCTCCCTCTCTCCCTCTCCCTCTCCCTCTCCCTCTCCCTCTCCCTCTCCCTCTCCCTCTCCCTCTCCCTCTCCCTCTCCCTCCCTCTCCCTCTCTCTGGATACAAACACACACACATATGCATGCTGTATCCCTCCCTCTTGCACCCCACATCCCCTAAGCATCCCCGGGCATCGGTTATTAATCCCCGGGCCAGAGAGCTCCGGGCACAGCCAATCACCACGTCGCCCGAACTGATCTCAACTCCGAAAGAAAAAGGAGAAGAAATGATTTCAATCTTCTTTCCATGCGGCGCTTTGGCTGCCTCCATCAGCGAGAAGATCCGGGTCTTAGGGGCGTCAGCTGGTGCATGGAATAGAGGGAGAGGGAGGGACGAAAAGAGAGTGGGAGAGAGGGAAAGAGGAGATAGAGAGAGGGAGGGACGAGGAGAGGGAAGGAGGAGAAAGGGAGAGGGAGGGACGAAAAGAGAGAAGGAGAGAGGGAGAGGGAGGGACGAAAAGAGAGAAAGAGAGAGGGAAAGAGAAGATAGAGAGAGAAGGAAAGATGGAAAGAGAAGAGAGGACAGGGAGGGACGAGAAGAAAGAAGAGAAGAGAGGGAGGGGGAGGAACGACAGGAGAAAAGGAGAGAGGGAGGGACGAGAAGGGGGAGGCGAGAGGGAGGGATAAGATAGAGAGAGAAGGAGGAACGGAAAGAAAGAGGGAGATGGGGAAGGGAAAGAGAGAGAGAGAGAGGGTAGGACGAGAGGAGAGAGGGAAGGAGGAGAGAGGAGAGGGAGGGACGAGAAGAGAGAGGGAAGGAGGGGAGAGGGAGAGGGAGAGACGAGGAGAGAGAGGGAAGGAGGAGAAAGGGAGAGGGAGGGACGAAAAGAGAGAAGGAGAGAGGGAGAGGGATAGACGAGAAGAGAGAAGGAAGGAGGAGAGAGGGAGAGGGAGGGACATGGAGAGAGGAAAGAGGGAAAGAGAAGAGAGAGAGGGGGGGGGGAGGGACGGGAAGAGAGAAGAGGAGAGGAGAGGAGAAGACAGAGGGAGAGAGGGACAAGAAAAGAGAAGGAGAGAGGAGAGGAGGAGAGGAGGAGAGGAAAGGGGAGGACGAGAGGACGGAGGAGAGAGGGGGGAAAAGGGAGGGACAAGGAGAAAGAAGGAAAGAGCGAGGACGAGAAGAGAGAAGGAGAGAGAGAGAGAGAGAGAGAGAGAGAGAGAGAGAGAGAGAGAGAGAGAGAGAGAGAGAGAGAGAGAGAAGAGAGAGAGAGAGAGAGAGAGAGAGAGAGAGAGAGAAAGAGAGTAATGAAGAAAGAGAATGGAAAGAAGTGAAGAGGGAGTGAGAGTATGAAAGAGAGGAGAAGGATAGAAAGAGAAAGGGGTAAGAGGGAGGGAAGCAGAAATAGAGGAAGCGAAAAGGAAGAAGGGAAAAAATGAAAGATTGATAAAATAAGAGAGAGACAATAACACAAAGACAAAGTATGAAAGATATGCAACGCACCAAAACAGAAAAAATAGCAAGAAAAGGATAACTGTAAGACATAAAAAGATGAAAAAAAAAGAATACCGAATTATGAAACGCTAGAATTGAAATTACGAAAAGCGAAAGGAAAATAAGAAGAAAGAGAGAAAAGGGAATTAGGCCACACGTGCAACTAATTTTGGATATCTCAAATCCCGATTTTTGTAAATGAACTTCCTCAGAAATTTGGAAACTGCCGGAGCAAATTGTAATTTATCAAAGTGTAGAAAACTTCTGGACGCGATCTGCTACCCTTACCCTCCCTTCCCCTCACTTCCCTCCCTCCCTTCCCCTCGCTTCTCCCCCTCCCTTCCCCTCGCTTCTCTCCCTCCCTTCCCCTCGCTTCTCTCCCTCACTCCCTTCCTTTCGCTTCCCTCATCCCCCCCTTCCCCTCGCTTCTCCCCCTCCCTTCCAATCGCTTCTCTCCCTCACTCCCTTCCTTTCGCTTCCCTCATCCCCCCCTTCCCCTCGCTTCTCCCCCTCCCTTCCCTCTCGCTTCCCTCAATCCCTTCCCCTCGCGTCCCTCCCTCCATTCCCCCTATGCCTTTTCCCTTATACCCCCCCTCCCCCCTTTGCTTTCTCTCCCTCCATCCCTCCATATATATATGTGTGTGTGTGTATATAGATAGACAGACAGATAGATAGATAGACAGATAGATATATGTTATCTCCTCATGTCTATATGTATGTGCATCTTCAAC
>NC_061842.1:17039657-17042157 GCF_019202785.1 Penaeus chinensis
TTCGTTGTACCACTTGTTCTCTACATTAACAGATATAGATATATATATATATATATATATATATATCGTTGACGACTGAGATACTCCAATTTTTTATTCCATATACGATTACGAATGTATTTCATGTACATATAGCTATCCTATTATCTTGTTAAAAAAAAAAAAAAAAAAAAAAAAAAAAAAAAGTTACTATATATATTAAGTTATAATGCTTGGGATAAATTAGATTCTCCCATTGTTTCAGAAATACACTTCCGCAGTATATACGACGCACTTGGAGGGTAAGTACAAGCTCAGAACTGCCGCCGTATGTACATAAGTACTGTACTGTACTGTATAAGTACATGCTTTTACATTTTTTACACATTTAAATACCATTATTTCAAAACATGTGCTTAAAAGTTGTCGTTTGCTCGAGCACCTACTTAGACTTAAGCGATTGTGTTTACTTATGAGATATCATTTGTTCAGTAATCTGCACAGTTTACACCGTTTACTCAAAAGACAAAAGTTTCTCAGTTTGCTTAAGCGAAACTATTCGCCCCCTTATCCAGTTTACTTAACTGACCCAATTTACTCTCAGAAAAAGACACCATTTGCACTATGAGCATTATTTACGAAAGGCAAAACCTCCTTGCTCAATTTGCTTCAAAGGAACACCAGTTAATCAACATTATTTGCAAAGTCGACTCCGTTTGCCCAAATGACACCCTCAGTCCCTGCTATACACTGTTTGTCCAAGCGAAGTCGTTTATTCTGGCGACACTTGGAAACTCTCGTCGCAGAAGGCCCTCGTCACTAGCTTTTGTTTTCATAGCGTGTTGACTTTCCCGAAATTTGCGCAAACTAATTATGGACGGTGTTATTTCCCGACAGAGTGCGAGTACTTGTCTTGCGCTGGCTGTAAGGAATGTCTCAAGGTCTCATGAAGGTTTCCCCGTCGGCTTGAAGAAGTAATTACATTGGAACTATATAAAGAACGGCAAATTTGTTGGTCTTATGCTTAGGCTTATTTATGCACATGTAATGTGAAGCAAACATTAATAATGATTACGCATTGCAGGAATCAAGATGACACTGTTGATGATATCAGTAGGATGAGAATATTGATAACGATAATATTTTTGATGGTAATGAGAAAATTAATAACAGAAAAAATGCGAATGACCTTATTATTTATTATCATTATCATTGTTATTATTATTAATGATAATACAAATGATAATGAAAATGATGTTAAAGATAGTGGGAAGACTAATAATAACAAGGATCATAAAACATATAATCATAAGATAATAATAATAATAATAATAATAATATAAATAAAAATAATAATAATAAAATAATAATAATATTATTAATAATAATAACAATAACACTATCAACAATAATAATGAACAAAAAACATACACTAAAATCAATTAAAAAAAATACCTTTCAGCCTCAACTTCCTGTCCTTATCCCTTACTCCTCGCAACCTCCTATGAACACTAATACCGAAGAACAGCTGAACGATCTCTCTCCTGCCCTGTTCTCGTGCTTGAGTGAGGGCGAATGAGGGAGCTGGTCGAGGAGGACCTTTCGTGCCTCGACTCAGCGGAAGTGTTTGCTTACGTCAAAGAAAAGGTGTTCTTATCTGTGTGAATATTCCGTCTTTCTGTCGCTGTCTTTGTGTTTATCTCTCTGCTTTTTGCCTGGACTCGATTGCGTGTTGGTCTCTCTTTGTCTGTCTGTCTGTCTGTCTGTCTCTTTTTCTGTGTGTGTTTATCTGTCTATTTATTTGTCTGTCTGTCATTGTCTCAATTTTCTCTCATTTTCTCTCTCACTCTCTCTCTCTCATTCTCTTTCTCTCTCTCTCTCTCTCTCTCTCTCTCTCTCTCTCTCTCTCTCTCTCTCTCTCTCTCTCTCTCTCTCTCTCTCTGTCTCTCTCTCTCTCTCTCTCTCTCTTTCTCCTTGCCGCATTCACTCTCTGCTGTTCTGTCAATTTATTTCTGTCTATCAGGTCTATCTATCTGTAATTAAAAAAAAATATCTATCTATCTATACATCTATTCATCTATCTGTTTGTTCACCTTTCTATCTATCTAGGTGTCTACCTATCTAGCTATATATATATTTGCATCGATCTATCTATCTATCTACCTATTCTATCCGTCTTTCTTCTCCTCCGCTATCTTCCCTACCGTCCTTCCCGTTATCTCTTCTTCCTCCTCTTCAATTAGATGATAAAAAACAGCTACTCATCTTTATCTGCTAATTAAATGTTGTTAAAAATTTCAAAATTGATCTCATTGACTTCTGAGATAGATGTGATAAGATTAATAAGAACTTTCGGGGCTCAAGTTTTAAGACTTTCCAAATATACTTAGAAGACTTATTTTCTGAAAACGTATGTTCAAAATATACTTATAACATAAAATTTGTATGTTGCAGGCCCATTGCGAGGTGCATTATAAGGCATGTATATACTTATATCGCTGTGGTTATACGATTTTAAGGA
>NC_061842.1:17074657-17077157 GCF_019202785.1 Penaeus chinensis
CTTTCCTTTACTCTCTTTCCTTTTATCCTTCCTTTCTTTTCCTTCCTCACAACCTTCGCTTCTTCAATCCTTCATTTGTTCCTTCTGCCCTTCCTTTCTTGTCTCTTTCCCTCATTACTTTCTATCTTTTCCCTTTTCCTTCCTTCGCCCTTCTTCCCCTCATTCACTCTTTCTATTCTTCGAGTTTTCCTGATTTTCCTTCCTTCGTCTTTCCCAATCTTCTTTCCTTTTCTCCCTCCTTCCTTTCTTTTCTCTGTCCTTTCTTTCGTCCTCTCCCCCTCCCATCTAGACCTCGTTCTTTTAGTCTCTATTTCTTCCCTTCTTTCCCTCCTTCTTTCCATCCCTCCTTCCTTCCTTCAATCCTTCCTCCCACTTCCTTTCCTCACTCTTTACCTACTTTCATTCCATCTTTCCTCTCTTCCTTTCTTTCATCCTCGATTCCTTCTTTCCCTACCACCAGCTTTCGTCCATCTTTTTATTTATTTTTTTTCTTTCTTTCTTTCCTCCCTTCTCCATTCTTTCCTCCCTTCTTCCCACCCTTCCTCCCTCCTTCCTTTCTTCTTCTTTACTTTCCTCCTTCCTTTCCTCCCTCCGTCCATCCTTCCTTTCCTCCCTCCACCCTCCCTTCCACTTATTCCCACCCTCCCTCCTTCCTCCTTCCCTCCTTCCTTACTTTCCTCCCTCTCTCCGTCCGTCCGTCCCTCCCTCCCTCCCTCCCTCCCTCCCTCCCTCCCTCCCTCCCTCCCTCCCTCCCTCCCTCCCTCCCTCCCTCCCTCCCTCCGACCCTCCCTTCCTCCTTCCCTCCGACCCTCCCTCCCTCCCTCTCCCCCCCCCCCCCCTATCCTTTTTTTTTTCAAACAAACCAAACTTTCTTAACATGGTCTCGACAGGATAGACTGTTTTCCTCCTCGGTGTGTTTAACAGTTCAAGACAACTGTGCCATTTCAGGTAAACTTTGGGGTAATTAGTACCACTGCCCACTCACTGCAGATATCCATCGCTGGGAGGAGGAGGAAGGGGGGAGGAGGAAGAGAGGTGGAGGAGGAGGAGGAGGAAGGGGGAGGAGGAGGAGGAGGAGGAGGAGGAGGAGGAGGAGGAGGAGGAGGAGGAGGAGGAGGAGGAGAAGAAGATGAAGAAGAAGAAGAAGAAGAAGAAGAAGAAGAAGAAGAAGAAGAAGAAGAAGAAGAAGAAGAAGAAGAAGAAGAAGAAGAAGAAGAAGAGGAAAAGGAGTAAAAGAAAAAGGAGGAGGAAGAGGAAGAAAAATAAGAAAAAGAAGAGGGAGGAGGAGGATAAGAAGAAGAAGAAGGAGGAGGAGGAGCAGGAGGAGGAGGAGGAGCAGGAGGAGGAGGAGGAGGAGGAGAAAGAAGAATAATAATAAGAAGAAGAAGAGGAAGAAGAAGAGGAGGAGGAGGAGGAGAAAAAGAAAAAGGAGAAGGAGGAGGAGGAAAAAGAAGAAAAAGAAGAAGAGGGAGGAGGAGGAGGAGGGGGAAGAGGAGGAGGAAGAGCACGTGGACGAGGAGAAGAATAAGGGAAAGGAAACGAAGGAGGAAAAGGAGGAGGAAAAGGGAAGGGAGAAGAAGGGAGAGCAAGGAGGAGGAGTAGAAGACGAAGAGAGAAGAGATAAATGAGAATGAAAAGAAGGGGAAATAAAATGATAAGGTGATGTTCATAAAGTTAATAAAGGTGATAATAACAAAGGAAGACAAAGATACCAGAAATGATGATGATGATGATGAAGATAATAACAATAATAATCATCATTATTATTATTATGATAATGATAATGATGATGATGATGATGATGATGACGACAAGAATTATTATCATAATTATTATAATAACGATAATATCAACAATAATAATAATAATAGTAATAGTGATAATAATAATCATTATTATTATTATAATAGTAGTAATAATAATAATAATGATAATAATACAATTAATAATAATAATAATAACAATAATAATGATAATAATGATAATGATAATGATAATGATAATAATAATAATAATAATAATAACAATAATAATAACAATACCAACAGTAATAATAATAATAATGATAATGATAATAATAATAATAACAAGAATAACAGAAATAATAATAATAATGATAATGATAATAATGATAATAATAATAATAATGATAATAATAATAATCATCATCATCATAATAATGATACTTATACCAATCAGTAATATCATTATCATCATTACTATTCTATTATTATCCTTGTCATTATTATTATGATAACGATGATGATGATGATGATGATGATGATGATGATGATGATGATGATGATGATGATGATGATGATGATGATGATGATGATGATAATGATGATGATGACGATGATAATGATAATGATAATAAAAATAATAATTATCATTATTACCATGATGATAATGATGATGATAACGAAGACGATGAAAAATACATTTTAAAAAATAATGAATCAAAGACAGAAAATATTAAAGAAAAGCTGATTTCCTGAAC
>NC_061842.1:17097157-17142157 GCF_019202785.1 Penaeus chinensis
ACATTTTCTTACTTAAAATCATTTAACTTATCAGTTTCCTATCTAACTATTTGATATACAGTAAATAACTAATACAAATATTTCACACTAAAACCTTATTCTTTATAAATTAATTCTTTAATGTTTAATCAATTACTACCAAAGTTAATCTATTATCATAGGCTCAGTGTCTTGGTTCATGACTGCAAAATCACAATGAAATAAAATCTCACGTTACTTCAAAAGCAGAATTCAAGAAAAGGGAACAAGTTACAAATTGTAAAAACCCAAACAGATAAATGTGCGTTGTTTTTAGGTGAACTAAGGCAAATCGCAGCAAGAGTGAAAATTTAATATCAGCAATACAACTAACCTTCAATATCACATTCTTGGTATATTCCATATTTTCCATGTGCTTTTCTCGGCTTTCATTACGAGCCGATCTTCGGATTTCTTCCTTGAGAGCATCTGCCAGTTGGGCCAGCTTGGCGTTTTCTGCCTCAGACTCATGCAAGAGTGAGGTCAGCTGCTGAATCCGCATCTCTCCTGATTTCAACTGAAATCACAAATGTAAGGAGGTTGGAAAATATATTATATATATATATATATATATATATATATATATATATATATATATATATATATATATATATACATATACATATATAACCTAAGTCTTGGCCTCTCCATGACTCTTCTCCTGTTAAATCTTGCTTGAATGTCTACAGTAGCCTTATTGTGCATTATTAATTCTTCTGTTCTTTGGAGGACCATCTGGCATTTTGGATGTAAAAAATGCTTCACAAGATTCACAAGTTCTTCCTTAAATTTTGAATTGGGTAAAAATCAAGTAAATGTGTTCAGAAAATGGTTATTATACCGAACTATCATTTTCAAAATGTAAAATATTGTGTATCCACTGAGAATACATATTTATACAAATGAGGCCAATTTTTAATCATTTAGAATGTATTTTTGTAGGTCTGAGAAACATTTGAGAAAGCAAAAATTATTTTGTTAAGATTGATCTAGCGCATTTTTGAAATGGCTTATACATAATTTTTTTTTTTTTTTTTAAAGTTCCAAGGCTGGAGAGAGGGATTACCCTAACTAAGATATAGTGTAATGTAAGGAACCTAAGAGATTTTCTTTTTAATAAGTCTTTGATTATTTCAAACTTATAACTGTTAACATTTTTGTTCCTAATTTTAAGGGTTATGGATTCATTTTCAAAATATCTGAGATTTTATAACATATATATATAAGCAAGAACAAAAGGCTATCAGTTCCACTAGTCAAGCTTAAAAAAAATTAAAGTGTAAATAAATTAAAAGACAAAAAACAAAACACAAAAAAACATGTTCAGTGCAATGGTAAAGCAAACAAGGACACAAGTATCAGAAAACGAGACGGGATTACAAGTTAATCCATAGTATTCAACCATAAGATACCATAGTAGGCTAACCCTTGCATTAAAATGAGCAATGGGGGAATTAGGGGCCATTTCTGGAAAGCTACTGGTTCTTTTAAACTATTGGAAAAAGTGAAATTAGGGACTAGAAAAGGACATTTTTTACATGTATATTTTTCCCCCTTTTTCTTTTTTTCCTTTTCGTTTCTCATTAGGGTAATTAGCCTATTTTCATGGTTTTCATTTTCATTCAACATCAGCTAACTTTGACAGCAAGACATTCATTATGAAGAGGGTATGTATTTTCATTAGCTGATTTCACTCTTCATGAGGTCTTTGGTCCATGTCCTCAAAAAATTTTCCCAAACATTGTGAAAAATATCTTTCTATAGATCCTTGTATCACTTTTTTTAATGGAATCCATGGCATCTAAAGGGATGAATATTAGGTGTTATTAATTTCTGCACGAGAAAAAAACAGTAAAAAGCACAATAAATGGGGGAAAAAAATTAGGCAGTACCTTTATCAACACAAAAAGCAGAAAGAAATACAAAACAAATCACAGGACATTACACGGACAAATTGGACTCAACAGTTAAATATAATAGAAACTGCATCCTTTTAACCATTTACAGAGATAGCATTACAAATCCTGAGACTGCTTTTCAGCCATATCCCAAGTTTCTCACACAAGTAGCAATAAAATCATGTACTGCACTAATAGAATCCAACAGCAATAAATATTCTTTGCTAAAATCTTACATTTTATCAAGTTCATGTTCCCTGAACTCCACCAGAATTTTTGGGCCCAATTAGATGCACACATTCACTCTAAAAAACACCGACACCCAAGGCCATCCCTGAGAAACAGACTGCAGAGAGTCCCTTCAGATTACAGAGGTCCATCTCACCTTCGACTCCAGCCTATCTATCTCCTTTAATGTGGCATCAGTGGCAACACTGGTGACGCTGACCGTGTCATCTTGAGGGGGTTGCTGACTGAGGGCTGAGGGCAGGGGAGAGTTTATGAGCTGCTCCAAGGGTGGCGGGCTGTATCCCATGGGTCTAGCCGGGGAATGGTGCACAGGCTCCACCCACTCAGATCCCTACAATGGTGCAGGTAAAATAGTCTCCTAAATCATGGTAATCCTTTGGGTGTAGAATGAAGATTAGAGTAGCATGCATCACCAATTATTTGGGCAGTTAACATTAAATGGAGTCTCTTAGGGCCCATGATTTGAACTTCAATATATTTCACACTTTAATTACCAATCCTCAAACAACTGCATTTTTTATAGTTTAAAAATAAAATAATATTGGACTATATAACACTATTCATAGTCCTTCTTAAATATTTAAATCTGAAAGATAATTATGACAACTGTTAAATCACTTTCTGACTTGGATTTTATTATCCATAATTTCAAAAGTAGAGATACTCCATAAAAGATCAAAAGCACTTGCTCAAAACACAAAACAAAAATGAACATGAGACAGAGTGGAAATCCCATTGCAAAGACAATGCATAAAAGGAGAATAAACAGAGAATAAACAAAAGGAGGAAAGAAAGACTGAGAGAGCAGAAGCTGCCCAAGCCGTCCCCACCAGCAAGGATACAAAGAGAAGGAATTTGAAGGGTAGGAAGGTACTTACCTCTCCTTCTTCCCTGATCATGTTAGTGATATCAATCCTATTCTCCTCTGAGCCGTGGCTGTGCTGACGTCTGTGCTGATTATGGTGAGAAGTATTGGTGTGTGTGTCCAATTCATGACGATTAGTATGAGGGACACCTGCATATGGGCTAAGGGAGTTGCTTGCATTTGCAGGAGGGGCTGGCACAGTATTAATATTGTTCTTGAGCTGCCAAAGCTTGTCCTCAGTTTCTTCCAGTTTCTTTGTAAGATCCTCTACCTCATGAGTGTGGGTGTCACGAAGAGTCTCAAGTTGCTTCTGCAATGTGTTTTACAAGGTCTAGATCTACATGTTGGTCTAGATACCTCTGCCATTCTGAATCTTTGTATTCTGATAGCATAAAACAATAAATAGAATAATAAAGTATGTGTAAAATATATGAGTGAGGAAAATGAATGAAAATATAGACCAATAAAAACCTGAAAACTTACCTTAAAGCTATTACTCATAGTTTCATTTTGAATGGACATGTTGGCAATGATCAGCTGATACTCTGCTGTCTTAGTCTCAATTTTACTCTCCAGTTTGGCAACTTTCTCTTGATGGGATGACTCCCTTTTGGTCAATTCCTCAGTGATGGAAGACACCTGGCGCAAAAGTCCATCCTTCTCAGACTGCAAGTAGCTGAGTTCTGCCTTCACAGCAGAGATCTCAGATCTGTGAGGAAGAAAACAAATTTAAGGCAATGTGAAATCCAACTCCTTCTGTAAGGAACTAAAAGCTACAAAACCTCTAGTGCTTTTCCTTTGTGTTTCTTTTATTAAATAATATCTGTAAAGTTCCTTCTTTGTGTTCAGAAAAGATTGGTACAAGAAATTACTTGACAAAGAAAGAGATAACAAATAAAAAGTAACTCCTTTAACCCTTTCTTGGTATTTTGTGCCATTTCACCTACTTTATGCCATGCAAGTACCATGAGACAATACTACCACATAATACTACTTCATAATCATAAATGGGTCAACTTACTGTAACTGTTGTATTCTTAACTGGGCTGCATCATAATCACTCTGGAGCTGGTCCCTCTCTGTCTTCAGCTCATTCACGTCAATGTCTGGTGCTCTGGATTTTTGTCTCAATACACTGTGGACCCTTACTTTGTATCCTGCCACAAGGATGTTAAATTTTTTTGCATGAAAATAGAGAAGATAATGACTCTTTCTTAATTATATCATATAATATCTTTTGAAGAACTTAGTGCAAATGAATATCATATTGCTTACTACTTCATTGAAAAAATCAAATCCTTACATACCTTCAAATTCATCTTTAACTGCCTTCAATTCTGAAGTTAACTGACTTACTTCAGTTTTATGTTTTGAAAGTTGTTCTTCTAAGACTTCAATCTGTTAAATAGAAAAAATATATATGCGATCACAAAGTACATTGACAAAAAATAGTTAAAAAGTAAGTAAATGTATGTATAAATAAGCATGTATTTGTACCTAAATGTCTTTGTGTTTATTTTGTCAGTATTCGCATGTACACTTCTGAGATACATACTTGATGATCAGTCACAGCTTTAGATTTCCTCAAAGAGTCCTCTAGTCTTGTCTTTTCAATACTAATTTCTGACAACACTAATTTCTGCTTTTCAACTTCCTGGGTAAAAAAGAAAAAGAAATGTCATCCACTGATAATCATATTCAATATGTAGTAAGACAATCTAAGCATATTCTTAAATCTATCACAGTGCTCTTAAATCAATTCCTACTGCAAAAAAACTTAAATGCGTCTTGTGGAAGCAATAATGCTCCCATCTCAATTCAGCCTCCAACCTGGGTAAGCTGTTCAATTGTGACTCGGTCTGTCTCCTGTACGGCCGCCTGGACATCCTGCACTTGTCGCAGCTCAGCTAACTGCGTCTTGTGATCCAGGAGAAGTTTCTGAGTGCACAGAATAAGGAGACAGGGATGCTGTTAATTTGGGCTAAAAACAACCAAAGGGCCGTGCATTACACCATGCAAGTTTATTTATAAAACCATATGCCAAATATTTACATGTGCAAGGAAATACGTATATGTTGGTTGGTACTTATCAGCATTGCATGAAAGGTAGGAAAAAAATTTCTCTACACCTATTCCTTGCAACTTTCAAACACAAGTTGACAAAGAAAATAATATGAGAAAAAGAAAATCAAAATGGATTCAACTAGTTCGATCAAAATAGATTACCAAAAGAACAGAAAACAAAGATGCCTTCCACACACAAATCATATTGCACATATCCAGACCTTCATCTTCTCTGCTCTCTCTCTTTCGGTGGCTTCCTGAGTGGAAAGATGAACCAGCTGATCCTGCAGACTCCCCGATCGTCTCTTCTCTCTCTCGATCTCTCCCTGCAGCTCAGCAATATTGGTGTCCTTCTCTGCCAGCTGGCCTTGGAGTTCGCTTACCGTCAGCTCGTAGTCCCGCATTTCCAGGTCCATCAGGCTCTTTGTTTTACTGTCCTGGGGATGTTTAGAAAAGAAATTAATGAGCATAAATGTTTAACAGAAGGAAAGTCTGAAGAGTCCCTATTATCAAAATAGTAACATAGAGACAGTGTGCTGAGAACAAAAGAGCATGCAAATGTATGTACACATACATGCATTGTACCTAAATGTACTTTTAGATTTAGATTCCCTCAAAGCATCTAGTCTAAAAATAAAATCCTTCCCTTTCCTTTTCCCTCTCCCTCTTCCTTCACTTCCAGCTTCCCCCCCCTCTCTTTCCCTCCTTTTCCTTGTCTCTTCCCCTATCTTTCCCTTCACCCTCTTCCTACCTTTCCCTCTCTCCCTCACCCTCTTCTTCCCTCTCTCTCTTCCCCCAAACACTATAACTACAACTTGCCTGCTTTGCTTCATCCAGTTCCCTTGTGAGCTGCGAAATTTTCTGTCTCTCCTCCTCAATCTGTTCATCAGCCTTCCTCCTGCGTTCCTCGAGGGTGTGTTGCTGCTGCACCTCAGCTGCTATGCGCTCCTCCAAGCTAGCAACCTGCCCCCGCAAGCTCAAGGTGACGCTTTCCTGTGTGGCGATTGTTTCCTCTAGGCTCTGCCAGTGTTCAAAGAAATATACATCAGTCACTAAGTTTAGGAAGAGGAGAAAGAGGAGGAGGAGGAAGAGGAGGAGGAGGAGGAGGAGGAGGAGGAGGAGGAGGAGGAGGAGGAGGAGGAGGAGGAGGAGGAGGAGGAGGAGGAGGAGGAGGAGATGGAGGGGAGGAGTGGTGAAGGAGGAAGGGGGAGGAGTGGGGAAGGAGGAAGGGGGAGAGGAAGGGGGAGGGGAAGGGGAAGGAGAGGAGGAAGTGGAAGGGGGGGAGGAGGAAGTGGAAGGGGGAGAGGAGGAAGTGGAAGGGGGAGAGGAGGAAGTGGAAGGGGGAGAGGAGGAAGTGGAAGGGGGAGAGGAGGAAGTGGAAGGGGGAGAGGAGGAAGTGGAAGGGGGAGAGGAGGAAGTGGAAGGGGGAGAGGAGGAAGTGGAAGGGGGAGAGGAGGAAGTGGAAGGGGGAGAGGAGGAAGTGGAAGGGGGAGAGGAGGAAGTGGAAGGGGGAGAGGAGGAAGTGGAAGGGGGAGAGGAGGAAGTGGAAGGGGAGAGGAGGAAGTGGAAGGGGGAGAGGAGGAAGTGGAAGGGGGAGAGGAGGAAGTGGAAGGGGGAGAGGAGGAAGTGGAAGGGGGAGAGGAGGAAGTGGAAGGGGGAGAGGAGGAAGTGGAAGGGGGAGAGGAGGAAGTGGAAGGGGGAGAGGAGGAAGTGGAAGGGGGAGAGGAGGAAGTGGAAGGGGGAGAGGAGGAAGTGGAAGGGGAGAGGAGGAAGTGGAAGGGGGAGAGGAGGAAGTGGAAGGGGGAGAGGAGGAAGTGGAAGGGGGAGAGGAGGAAGTGGAAGGGGGAGAGGAGGAAGTGGAAGGGGAGAGAGGAGGAAGTGGAAGGGGAGAGGAGGAAGTGGAAGGGGGAGAGGAGGAAGTGGAAGGGGGAGAGAGGAGGAAGTGGAAGGGGAGAGGAGGAAGTGGAAGGGGGAGAGGAGGAAGTGGAAGGGGGAGAGGAGGAAGTGGAAGGGGGAGAGGAGGAAGTGGAAGGGGGAAGAGGAGGAAGTGGAAGGGGAGAGAGGAGGAAGTGGAAGGGGAGAGGAGGAAGTGGAAGGGGAGAGGAGGAAGTGGAAGGGGGAGAGGAGGAAGTGGAAGGGGGAGAGGAGGAAGTGGAAGGGGGAGAGGAGGAAGTGGAAGGGGGAGAGGAGGAAGTGGAAGGGGAGAGGAGGAAGTGGAAGGGGGAGAGGAGGAAGTGGAAGGGGGAGAGGAGGAAGTGGAAGGGGGAGAGGAGGAAGTGGAAGGGGGAGAGGAGGAAGTGGAAGGGGGAGAGGAGGAAGTGGAAGAGGGAGAGGAGGAAGTGGAAGGGGGAGAGGAGGAAGTGGAAGGGGGAGAGGAGGAAGTGGAAGGGGGAGAGGAGGAAGTGGAAGGGGGAGAGGAGGAAGTGGAAGGGGGAGAGGACGAAGTGGAAGGGGGAGAGGAGGAAGTGGAAGGGGGAGAGGAGGAAGTGGAAGGGGAAGAGAGGAGGAAGTGGAAGGGGGAGAGGAGGAACTGGAAGGGGAGAGAAGGAGGAACAGGAAGAGATGATAATGCAGGAATAAGTAGAATATCATGTTTTTTTTCAAATTTAAAAAAATAAAAAGATGAAATAGATAATCTTGCTACAAGACACGTATTACCTTTACTGTACGATATATAACAGCATTTTCCTCCTGCATCTTTGCCAAATCAGACTTTGCAGCTGCTAGTTGTTCAGTCGCTGCCATAAGCTGTTTTCCGGTATCCTTGAGTTCTTTTACTTTGCTGTCTACTTCATCTTGCAATCTGTCAATCTCACCCTGAAGAGCCTGTGTGATAGGATATAGGATAGTTATAAATCATTCTGTAGCTGAAGATGATAATATAAATTTCAGGGACTGTAATAAAAAGATACTAGAAATGATGAAGGTAATTACAGTTATATCCATCACTTCCACTCAAGAAGTATACCTGTATGTTCTTTGACACAGTTTTCATGCTATCTTTGGCTCCCATGTCAAACTTCTTCTTAAGGTCATCTTTTTCAGTGGCTAATCTAGTGCGCGATTCCTCCGACGAGTTGAGCTGGGCTGTGAGTTCTGCTACCCGTTTCTTCAGTTTAATGGCAACGCTCTTCAGCTATGGTGAAGAAGGCAATGAATAACCAATACTAATGGGGTTCTGGATTTTGTATCTCGCTGTAAACTGTGTAAACTGTGTAGACATAATTTTCATGACAGATTAGGGATTTCAATGATTTTTGCAGCAAAATAGTTTAGTACTGGGTATCAATTTTAACAAAAGAAAACATATAATATACTCTTTTTCTCCAAAAAAAATAATGAATATAGTAACTGTTAAAAGACTTGTAATCTCTTACCTTCATATACCTCTCCTCAAACGTGTCTTCCAGTTCCTTCATGCGTTGGGTGTCCTCTGCTCGACTGATTGTGCTTGTGCTCATAGGCCTCGCTCTGCGCATCCTGAGCCTGGTTGGCTGACTCACGGGCCGAAGACAACTCACTCTCTAAACCTTGGATTGTCTGTTCATGAGCAAATGTATTAATATATAAATGCATAACTATGTAATATAGATACATGAGTATTCAATAACAAAATTAATGTGTTACTAAAAAGCAGTACATTTCCTCTGACTTTATTCACCTTTTTTAGAACATCCCTCTCTTGCTGAAGCTCCTTGATTTGCTCTTCAAGTTTTTCCAGTTGCTGATTGTCTGGAGCAGTTGCAGGCAGGGGAGAATCATTGCTGAACGACTGAAGTTTTTCTGTAATTGTCTGGAGCTGCTCCTGCTTGCTGGCTAGCTCTGCTTCACTACTAGACATCTGTAATAATAATGGCACATATAATAGATTCATCATAAAAAACATAAACACTACTAAAATCATAAATCTGTACCCTATAACCCCTGCTAACCTCCTCTACATTTATAAGAGAATTTCTCATACACCTAATTGTCCTGTGTTGAACATATGCAGGAATCTGGCAGTGTACATAAAATACCACAAAATACGCATAACATCACACTTCACTCATGTGCATTTGTTAATAATTACAATCATTCACTTGTATTTATGTAATGCCTCTATCGACTGTATACCATAAACAGTAACCCTTATCAAAACTTGAAGAAAATTCTTACCTTATTTTGTAGTTCCTGAAGCTGTTTAGAAGTTGCCTCAAGCTGTTCGGTTTTCTCTTTGTTTGCTGCTTCTAGCCGGGATATTCTCTCCCCACGCTCACGCAGAACATTGTTCATTTGGTTTAGCTCAGTGAGAAGTTCCTCGCATCTGTTAGCGGATGTTTCCAGTGATGAGTTGAGCTGCAGCCTCTGATTTTCGGCTTCCTTCACTTCTTTGTCCGATGCCTCTTTCTCCTGTCTTAGTGTCTTGGAAAAAGTATATGAAGATATTTACTAAATGCTTAGAAGGAAATTAACTTAATTCTGAGGTAAATTCTAAAATAAAGCTTATAACACACAACATACTGGGCAGCAACTTAAGGTAGGGAATATCTACCAATGTTAACTGATATATAAACAAGAATACGCTTTTGGAATTTTAAAAATTTCTGCTGTAAATTTAATTCAGTTATGGAACCCAAGAGGATATTCAGGAACTAAAACAACAATAACAACAAATGAATATGAAGCAGCTCTTAAAATTTGGCAATAAATAAATGATTATCTATATATAAATAAATTATTATCTATATATAAATAAATTATCTTATTTATATATACATACATATATTAGTTTGTTGAATATACAGATAAGATACTCCATGAAGATCCATTAAATTTTCACAAAAATAAATAAGTAAATGAATAATAAATCAAAAACAACAAATAGTTTCACACACTAACCTCTATCTCTATCTCTCTATCTTTGACCTTTTCTTGCAACTGCCCCACTTCAGAGCCGAGATTCTCTAACTTCTTCTCCAGCTCCTGAATATTTTCTTGAAGAGTTGTATTTTCTCTCTTCCTGTCCTCAAGTTCCCCCTTTAGGCTGGCCTTTTCCTCTGTGATATTATGGATTTGTTCCTCGAGTTCTTTTCTCTTTGAGCTGAAGTCTTCTTCATTGGACTTCCTGCTTTGACTCATGGTGGCAAATTCCTTTTCTAAACTGATCTTCTCTTCAGATAGCAGGACGATTTTCTTCTCCAACTCATGCTTCTCGTCTTGATAGATCTTCTCCTTAGTTGTGAACTCCCTCTTCACATCTTCCAGGCTATTTGCCACAGCCTCCTTTTCCTTTTGGAGGGAGTTGCATTCAGAGGTCAGTTCCTCCCCTTTCTTCCGCAAGCTGGCCATTTCCTCACTCTGGTCTCTGTGTGACTTCTCCATATGCTCCTTCTGTACAATAACTTCCTCTAATTTTTTGTCCAAGTTTGCCTTTTCTTCTGCAATATTCTCTAATTGCTTTCTTAAGTTACTGACAATCTCCTCTTTCTGGCTGTCACCTGACGTTATCTGTGTCTCTAATTCACCAAGTCTTTTTTCCTTCATGGTTAACTTTTCTTCTAAAACAGACAATTTCTCTTTATGTTCTGCTGACAGTTTTTCAAATGATGCTTTCCCCTCCTCTAATGCTTTCTCTAGCTTCTTCACAGTCTTCTCATGCTCAGCAATAATTTCCTTTTTGTTCTCTAACTCACAGTTCTTTTCTTTTAATGTGTTCTCAAGATGGACAGACACCTCTTTGATCTTACTGTCAGCTTCTTCACTTACTTTATGTATCTGTTCATGCAATGCCTCTCTTTCTTGGGTATACTTTTTCACTTCTTCACTCATCTGATTTGCCATTTCCAAATCTTTACTCAAACCTTCACACAGCTTTGAAAGTGATGAGGTGATCTGTTGGCATTTCTCTTCGAGGACTGAGTTTTCAGGGAGATCCAAGATAGACAATGTAATTTTGTAAACATCTATAAAACTTTTGCTTAAACTACCAAAACAATCTTCACAAGACTTTTCAGATACCTTGGTCTTAGACTGAACAATAACCTGGAAGCTGTTCTGGAACTGTTCAAGTGAACTTGTGACAGTCTTTACCCACTCTTCTGGACTAAAGCTCTCCCGCTTCTTGCCAATTTCACCTAAAAGCTCTTGAATACCTTTCAGTCTTGCTAAGAGATTGTCAGAAGTTGAAGAAATGAAAGACTCACTCATAATGGGATAAACTTCCTTAAAAGATAATGTTATTGAAGACACAGTTTCCTGGACATCTTTCAGTGTATCATTTACATCTGATGCATCTGCAATTAGTTTGCTGTTCTCAGATTTTAGGTTCTCTATGTCTCCATTTAACCTATCTACTTTTTCTTTGTATTCATCAGCAATTTCCTGATATCTTCCCTTTTCTCCAGCAGCCTTGGAATGTTCAGTTTCAAGATTTTGCTTTTCCATCTGTGCTTCTGCCAACTTTTCCTTCCAATGAGATGTCTCTGTTTCTAGACTGTTACACTTATCAAGCAAAGCCTTATTTTCTTCATTAAGTTTATTGATTTCCACAGTAAATTCCTTTACCTGCACCATCAATTCTTCCACTTTGTCCTTGCTTTCAGCAAGACTAACATTTTCAGATTCTTTGGCTTGATATTTCTGTAGGAGATCTGCACTGAGTGTATCTTTTTCTTTAAGCTGTCTTTCTGACTCTGAAATCTTTTCTTCCAGTTTTTGACAGCTAGCCTTTAATTGCTCTATATTATCCTTCAATTGTGAATTTTCTTCTGTCAAATTCTGTTCTTTTAATTTCAAGGCCTGATGCTCCTCCTCAAACTGTTTGAACTGTTCTCCCTTTTCTTCATTAAACTTTTCCAACTCTAATTCTGAATGTACTCTGCTCTCTTCCATCTTTTTCTCCATTGTTGACTTTAAATATTCAATCTCTTTGGTATACACTTCTATTTGCTCACTGTGCTTGGCCTTAAAATCATCAAATTCACTTGCAAGGTGTTTATACTTCTCTAAAGCTTCATTAAGATCATCTTTTAGCTTTGTTCCATCAGCTTCATTCTTCTCAGAATTCTCCTTGGCTTCTCTAGCAGTTTCCTCTAGCTGATGTTTAGCACACTCCATATCTTCAAGTTTAATATTTAAATTCTTCAGCTTAGTTTCAGCTTCTGATAAAGCCAAATCCTTCTCTCTCAACCTTTCCTCCAACTCCTGTACTTTGCCAAGTTCCATTTTGGAATTTTTCTCGTCCCTCTCTTTTGCCTTCTTTAGGTCTGTGACTTGGCTCTCAAAGGATTTTAACTTGTCCTCAAGGGCCTTCTTCTGTTTCTGTGTGGTCTCGAGTATGATGTCAGCAGCCTTCTTCTCTTCTTTAAGGGCTAAAACTTCTCCTTGCATTTTGACACCTTTTGACACTAGGACTTGCTGTTTTTTTAGCTCTTCCTCCAGCCCTGCTTTCTCCTGAACAAGCTTCTTACATTTGGTCTTCAAAATATCCACTTGACTATTCTGAGCTTCAAGGTTCTCCACTTTCTCCTGGAAAAGGTGAGAAGAAATGGTCAATAGAAATATGAGACAGGAGAGGATATAGAGAGTGGAAGGGAAAGCGAGGCAAAGGCAGAAAAGAAGAAAGAGAAGAAACGGAGAATGGAGATAAAATATAAAACAAAAGGTACTGAAAGAGAAATAGATAAAGAAAAAAGTTTAAATGTAGTAAGAAATAGAAAGGAATGCAAGCAATGAGATGAGAGAGAGTAAAATACATAGATTAAAGGACAGAGAACAGAGAGGCTGAGAAGATAGGTGACAGGAGGAAGTATGAGACAGGAGACAAGATACAAAGGAGAGAAAAGCATGAGTCAAGTCTAAAAGGATTTTATTATTTTATTTGAATAGGCACATACCTGACCATAATATAACTATTTAGTTTAAACTACTCAAGATGGGGTGACATCCTATTATATCATGGCTAAACACCCTTCACACCAGGATGAGGTCCAATATGGGAACTTGATTCTGCTCTAAGTTGTGCTCACTAAAAAGTTATTCACTGGCATGTCATTCAGTACAACAGTGAGAATTCTCATCATTAGAGGTTACCTTATAAAAATAACAAAACAATAGGTCACCTGTAAAATGTGTTTTTCCTTTTCCCAAGTCTTCTGCAGCAGCTCAATTTTCTTTGCACTCGAAACCTTAATCTGTTCTAACTCTTCTCTTGTTTTCTGATATTCAGTTAGCAGTTTGGAGGCCTCTGCTTCCTGCTTGTCTCTCTCCCCCAGCAGAGCAGATTTCAATTCATGGAGTGAGTCTACTTCACTTGAGGCAGCCCTTAACTGTCTCTGGAGACTCTCAATCTGTGAGGAATGCAATATCTTTGATTACTCATAACAATGGCACTTGGAATAACAATGGATCTGTGACAAAATCAATATAATGCACCTTTTACTATCTATATATAGTGGTTAATACATGTGTTCTGTTCTGTCATGTCTGTCAGACATGACAGGTGCAATAACAAGAAAGAGCTAACAGAGACAGCAATTTAAAGTATGAAAACAATCACCAAGAGAAAAAACAAAGAACAACAGTAGCAATTCTGAGGATTCAGACTGATTTCTACACCTTCATCTCCCTTGTCTGTCCTGGCCTCTGATACTGGCAGAGCCACCCTTGCCTGACTGAATGCCCTCCTAGCATTAACTATAACACTACTCAAGGACATGAAGGCACAACTTCCACACAAGGAAGCAAGTGCAGTCACCCTGAGATACAGGAGGTACGTAGTACTATTCTGAATAACCTAAATAGCTGAATATTGCATTCAGTCCTTAAACAAACAAGTGGTTTTCTCGAATCAAAGTACCTTCTATATTAAAGCAATATTGTTCTAAACATCCATCACACTTCTACATATAGAATATCAGAGACAAAGTTTTTAAAGATATCTTTTTTCATTTAAAAAATTGAAAAATGTATTATTAAGCTTCATCAAATATTCTGGCAAAGTCTATTTCCGATCTGACTCTATCAACAAAATCACACTTTGATTACCATCATTAACCACCAAAATCAATGCAAATCCTACTCTTAACAAGTCTTTGAAAATGGATTCGTGATCATTATACATATTTATATAATCAAATATTTCCCCATCTTTAATAGCAATCTACAGTGCCAAAGCTCATCTAGAAGAAATTATAACCTCATCAAAGTTTCTATACCTTTACATAACAAATTCTTAGATCATACCTCAGGAAAATTATTAAAACAAGATAATCTAAGATTCCAAAATATGTAAAACACTTTCATTCCTGTTGACTGTTCTTTCACTAATCCAGTAATACACATTTAACACTGGATGTTAAAAGCTCTCCTTTTAAATAACCCACAAGAAAAAAGTAGAGAACACATCTTAAATCTGATATTGATTTTATCTCAGTAATCAGTTTATAAATATGCAAATTATATTTCTGATTAACCATTTACTTGAACATCATTAAATCAAATCTTGAATAAGACATAAAGCAAATGCTTTTCTTTTTCTTTTTCTATTAATCAGATTCATTATGTTCTACGTTTCATTCCCAGTTTCAATTTTAATTTTCTGAAATCATGAACAAAAAACAAAATAATGTTTTCTTGCTATTCCAAATAATTAATGATAGGTTATTTTACCTTGATTCTGAAGCCACTAGATACTATTGTATCTAATAGCTATCTCTTACTAGATTGGCAGGAATTTGCCATTAGGTTTATGTAGAAAGTTATAAGGGAAACACTTTTCCACTGTTTGGATTATGCATCACAATCTAGCATTATCGTGTCCTTTTTGTTCATGTTAATTCACACAACATGGAATAATAAGTCATTCATCAAATAGTTGGCCATAAAGGTCACATCCAAGTTTTTCCCATACATGAAGATTGAAGCATTTCTTGTAATCCTACACAAATAGCGCAAATTAGCATACACTCCTATCTTGGCATACACATAAGCATACGCACAAGCAAACACACCCACAGACAGACAGACAGACAGACAGACAGACAGACAGACAGACAGACAGACGCATGCATGCACGCACGCTCATACGTTAATACGCTCATACACTCATACACTCACAACAAATATGCAAATATATGGTCGAGCACACACACACATATAATTTTTTCTTTCCACATGTGAAATCATGCAACACCATCATGTCTCAAGTTTCACTTTTATCACTGTAATGTTCAGACTACAAAAATTTCATTTGGGATTCTTAGTACACTGGTTCCAGATGCTTAACTGTCTTCACATGGCCCTGAATAAGGGCATTGGGCATATGCAAGCGGACACGCATGGTGTGCTGCTTGCTGCTTGTTCCCATCACACACCCCTAGCCAAATTTTTTTTCATGACATGATGGTCACATCATTCGGATTGTAGGGATAAATGTCTATACAAGAAACAGAACTCCTAAAAATCCACAATGAAAATGAAAAGACATTTGATTGAAAATTCACACACACAGTCAATGATACACGCAAATAAGAAAATTCATTTGAAGAAACTTTCACTTATCATAATGTGTATGTATTTATAGACTAATAATCATCATACTAAAAACCATGCATATATCCATAAACTAATAATTATTAGTCAATAAATATATGCATGATTGTTAGAGTAACTTGGTTTGAGCATGTAAGAATTATTATGCATTACCAATGGTTAAAATTGTTGAAGCTCAAAAAAGAATGAGAAAGATCTTAAAATTCGTGATAGTTGGCAGGCCTTCACACTTGACTAGCCTGTTCTTAATTGTGTTTGTTTGGCCCTAGCTGCCATAACTGATTAGAAACAGCCCTTCAAAAGTAGGCTTAAAACCACCCTTTGGCTTCATTACCTAACTTTTCATTAATCGTGCAGCCAAGAGCATAAAGATAAGGGTAAATCTAGGTTTTCCCTCAAGCAGCTGACTCCACACCCCACTCAGTGTGTGGTGTGCTATGGCACCGGAAGATATAAACACGAGTGGATTAAACGTGATAGTTGTAAGCCCAAACAATTATCCATGAGAAGTTCTTCCTTCAGTGAGAGTACCTGCAACCCAGATTATCAGCAGCTCATGAGAAGCACACAGACCAAACAGCTGATACCCATGAAAAAACAAACTTGCAACTGGACAAAGAAAAGTGATAAAATAAATGCTAAAAATATATAGTTTCAAGATAGAGGCTTCAGAAGTAATACAAGCAAAATAACACAAAATATATAATTTCAAGATAGAGGCTTCAGAAGTAATACAAGCAAAATAACGCAAAATATATAATTTCAAGATAGAGGCTTCTGAAGTAATACAAGCAAAATAACGCAAATGCTCATATATGTGCCTCAATGAAGCACTCCAAGCTTGAGGAGGAAGTGAGGCAAGGGCACACAGCTGAGTCACCTAAAGCTGGACTAACGTACCAAACTTGTTATGTTACTCAGAGGAGTCGTCACTTTATCCAATGCACACTTTTCTCTCTTTCTTTCTACAAAACTGTCTTACAATCACCATATACTAATACTAATATTAAACAGAATAAATGGGGTATCATGATGTAAAAGATTGCAGAAAGATCATTCCTTTATATAATTTTCATCAACTAAAGCTAAAGGAAAAGTTGTCTAATCCGAGTATGAGTATTAAGAAAACCTTGTCACATGCCTTCCAGTTTTCCATTCCTTTCAATACAAAAGAGGAGAAAAAATAACAACCAAGAGACAAAAACGTCCAACGAATATACTTAACGTTATTCCTACCAACAAACTTCAGGCAACAACTTATACAACATCTTGATTATGCCGGGTCACACTTCCTCACTAAAATTCACAGCAGTACTAAGCCATGTCATCATCTACGAAGCGGAAAGACTCCAAAACAGGTGTCCACAACAGGTGTACACACAGAACACCTGCTAAACCTAACTATCCAATGCATAAAATATAAGATATACTACAGGAGATTACCCAGATTCTTATAAAAACATTGATACCTTTAATGATAGAGGGAGAGGAGAGAGAGAGAGAGAGAGAGAGAGAGAGAGAGAGAGAGAGAGAGAGAGAGAGAGAGAGAGAGAGAGAGAGAGAGAGTGAGAGAGTGAGAGAGTGAGAGTGAGTGAGAGAGAGAGAGAGAGAGAGAGAGAGAGAGAGAGAGAGAGAGAGAGAGAGAGAGAGAGAGAGAGAGAGAGAGAGAGAGACAGAGAGAGACAGAGAGAGAGAGAGAGAGAGAGAGAGAGAGAGAGAGAGAGAGAGAGAGAGAGAGAGAGAGAGAGAGAGAGACAGAGTGAGACAGAGTGAGACAGAGAGAGAGAGAGAGAGAGAGAGAGAGAGAGAGAGAGAGAGAGAGAGAGAGAGAGAGAGAGAGAGAGAGAGAGAGAGAGTGAGAGTGAGAGTGAGAGTGAGAGTGAGAGAGAGAAGAGAGGAGAGAGAGAGAAGGAGAGAGAGAGAGAGAGAGAGAGAGAGAGAGAGAGAGAGAGAGAGAGAGAGAGAGAGAGAGAGAGAGAGAGAGAGAGAGAGAGAGAGAGAGAGAGAGAGAGAGAGAGAGAGAGAGAGAGAGAGAGAGAGAGAGAGAGAGAGAGAGAGAGAGAGAGAGAGAGAGAGAGAGAGAGAGAGAGAGAGAGAGAGAGAGAGAGAGAGAGAGAGAGAGAGAGAGAGAGAGAGAGAGAGAGAGAGAGAGAGAGAGAGAGAGAGAGAGAGAGAGAGAGAGAGAGAGAGAATGAGAGTGAGAGTGAGAGAGAGAGAAGGAGAGAGGGAGAGAGAGAGAGAGAGAGAGAGAGAGAGAGAGAGAGAGAGAGAGAGAGAGAGAGAGAGAGAGAGAGAGAGAGAGAGAGAGAGAGAGAGAGAGAGAGAGTGAGAGTGAGAGTGAGAGAGAGAGAGAAGAGAGAGAGAGAGAGAGAGAGAGAGAGAGAGAGAGAGAGAGAGAGACAGGTGGGGGAGGGGGAGAGTGGAAGAGAGAGGGGGAGAGTGGAAGAGAGAGGGGGAGAGTGGAAGAGAGAGGGGGAGAGTGGAAGGGAGGAGAGGGGGAGAGTGGAAGAGAGAGGGGGAGAGTGGAAGGGAGAGGAGAGGGAGAGGGAGGAGGAGGAGGAGGAGGCGAGGAGGAGGAGGAGGAGGAGGAGGCAGAGGTGGAGGGAGGAGGGAGAGAGGAGGAGGAGGAGGTGGAGGAGGAGGAGGAGAGGAGAGAGGAGGAGGAGGAGGAGGAGGAGGAGGAGGAGGGGAGGAGGAGGAGGAGGAGGAAGGAGCAGAGAAGGAGAGGAGAAGGAGAGGGAGAAGGATGAAGGAGAAGAAGGAGGAGGAGGAGGAGGAGGAGGAGGAGGAGCGAGGAGGAGAGAGGAGGAGAAGGAGGAGGGAGGGGGAGGGGGAGGGAGAGGGGGGAGGAGGAGTGAGGGGAGAGGGGGAGGGGAGGGGAGGAGAGTAGAGAGGGAGAGGAGAAGGGGAGGGGAGAGGAGATTGAGAGAAAGAGGAGAGAGAGAGAGGAGGCGAGGAGAGAGAGGAAGGAGAGAGTGAGAGGGAGGAAGGGAAGAGGAAGAGAGGATGAGAGAGAGAAAGAGAGAGAGACAGAAAAGGACAGAGAACGAGAACAGAGAGACAGAGAGAGGAGCCCGTGAGAAGAGAGGACAGCGACATTGAGAAAAGAGGACAGCCCGACAGACGGGACAGACAGTAGACAGACAGACAGATAGCAAAAGTAGACGCAGATAGATAGAAAGAGACAGACAGACGGGACAGACAGACAGACAAAAGACAGAGACAGAGAACCAGTCAGAGACAGAGGAAACAGACAGAGACAGAGAAACAGACAGAGACAGGAAACAGACAGAGCCCAGAGAAAAAAGAGAAGAAAAAGGGAAGAAACAGAAGAGACGGGAGAAATAGACAGAGACGAGAGAAGGGAGGAAGGGGAAAAGGAAAGAAGGAAAAAAGGGAAGGGGGAAAAAGGGAAAAGGAGGAGGACAAGGAAAAGAAGAAAAA
This sequence comes from Penaeus chinensis, assembly GCF_019202785.1. NCBI lineage: Eukaryota > Metazoa > Arthropoda > Malacostraca > Decapoda > Penaeidae > Penaeus > Penaeus chinensis. The sequence continues at coordinate 17,116,229 of NC_061842.1, forward strand.
AAGGGGAAAAAAAAGGGGGGAAAGGGGAAGGGGGAAGAAAGAGGGAGGAAGAAGAAGAGGGGAAGAAGAAAGAAAAGGAAGAGGAAAGAGAGAGGAAGAGGAAGAGGAAAAAGAGGAAAAAGGAAGGGGGTAGGGGAAAGGAAGAGAAGGGGGGGGGAAAGAGGAAGAGGAAAAAGAAGAGGAGAGGAAGAGGAAGGGGAAACAGGAGGGAAGATTTTAAGAGGAAAAAATAAAAGAAAGAGAAAGGGAAAGAAGGAAGGAAAAGGGAGAAAAGAGAAAAAAAAAGGGTGAAAGAGGAAAAAAAAGAAAAGAAGGAAGAGAAGAAGAAGGGGGAGAAGAAGGGAAAGGGTTAGAAGAGGAAGAAAAAAGAGGAAGAGAAAGGAAGAAGGGGAAAAAGGGGAAAGAAGAAGAAGAGGAAGAGGAAGAAGAAGATGAAGAGGGAGAGGAAGAGAATAAGAGAGAGAGAAAGATCGCTGGAATTAAAAAAAACAGCCACACACTCACCTTGGTTGTCTGCGCCACTTTTCCCTCTGTGAGATCTGTTACCATCTCCCTTAGCGCTTCTGCCTCTGATTCTGCTTTCTTTCTCTGTCCTCTTTCCGCTTCCTACTTTTTAGGCCGCTTCGGGCCCTCTCTTTTTAAATTCGGTTTTTTGTTAAAAACTTCTGTGGATCGAAAAAGGGGGAAAAGGGGAATAAATTTCCTTTGCATTTGCAAGATTTCCATTCACCGTCAAAGCAAAATAAACAAATAAAAAAATAAATGAAAAAATAAATATACTCAACACAGTGAAACAAAGATTAAAACAATAAATAAAATAAAAAAATTACTTTTCCATTTTTTTTGCTTTTTCCCTTGCTTCTGTGCCTAGGCCACAAAATTCCTGCTTTTGTGCAAGTCTTTTGCGTGGGCAGGCTTTTCAGTTTTCCCCCCAAAACCCCCTCCCCCCCCCCCCCCCTCCCCCCCCCCACCCCCCCTTTCCCCCCCCCCAGTCCCAGCGGGGGGTGGGGGCCTTCTCCCTGCTGGCCCATTTAGAGGCACTCTTGTTTTCATTACTCTCCTGGAACAAAAAAAAGAAAATCATGGTATTTTATTTCAAATTTCATGGAATATTTTAAATTTAAAAAGGTGCAAAGGTGTTGTTTCTGTTTTCTTGTCTGTGTATTTTTCCTGAATTTAACAATAATCAATTTTTTAAATTTTTTAGTGTATGTATTGTTGTTTATGAGTGTGCCCTTCGTGCAAAAGTGCGTTGGTTTTATTTTGCCGTGTGGTTTTTTGGGTTTTGGGCCCGGTTGTGCGTGTTTTTCCGAAAATTTTACGTGCCCTGGGCTGTATGTGTGGGAAAGTGCGGTGATGTGCGGTGCATGTTGCGTTTTTTTGCAGTGGGTTTCATATGCGTGTGCCTATGGGATGTGCATATGCGTGTGCGAGTTGATTTTTTGGGTGTGAGTGGATGGGATGTGGATGTGGATGTGGATGTGTGTTGTGTGAAGTTGTGTGTATGTGTGTGTGTATGTGTGTGTGTGTGTGTGAGTGTATGTGTGTGTATGTGTGGTATGTTGTGTATGTGTTTTGTGTATGTTTTATGTGTTGTTATGTTGTTGTTATGTTGGTGTGTATGTTGTGGTATGGGTATGTGGTGTATGTGGGTGTATGTGGGTGTATGAAAGGCATATGTTATGAGCTGTATGTGTTTGTTGTGTGTAGTATATGTGGTATGTATTTATGTGATGTATATGTATATGGCTATATGTATAGGTTATATGTATATGTATATGTATCTATGATATTCGTATATGTATATGTATATGTATATGTTTATGTATCTGTTTATGTATATGAAAAGATCTCACACACAACAGTTGTGTGTGATGTGTGTGTGTGTAAGGTGTATGTGTGTGTGTTCTGGTGTGTTGTGTGTGTCTGTGTGTGTCTGTGTGTGTGTGTGTCTGTGTGGTGTTGATAATCTGTGTGAGAGTTGTTGTGTGTATCTGTGCTGTGTGTGTGGGTATCTCTGTGTGTGTGTGTGTGTGCTGAGTGTGTGTGTGTGTGTGTATGTGTGTGTTGTGTGTATGTGTGTGTGTGTGTATGTGTTGTGTATGTGTGTGTCTGTGTGTGGTCTGGTGTGTGTATGTCGTGTGTCTTGGTGTGTGTGTGTGTCTGTCTCATGTGGTGTTTGGTGGTACTGTAGTGCGTTCGTGCACATGTTGTGGTCTGTGTGCCTGTGTGTGCGTGTGCTTTGTGTGTGTGTGTGTGTGTGTGCTCTTTTGTGTGTGTCTGGCGTCATGTGCTGTGTGTGTGTGTGAGGTGTTGTGTCGTTATGTCATGTGTGTGTCTCGTGTGTGTGTGTGTCTGTGTTGTGTGTGTGTCGTGTTCTGACATGTGTGTGTGTGTGTGTAGTGTGTGTGTGTGCGCTGTGTGTGTTCGGTGTGTTGTGTAATTATGTTTGTGTCTGCTGTGTCTGTGTGTTTGTACTGTGTGTGTCTGTGGTGTTGTCTGTCGTGTGTGTGTGTGTGGTGGTTGTTCTGTGTGTGTGTCTGTGTGTTTGTATGTGTGTGTGTGTGTGTGTGTGTGTGTGTTGTGTGAATGTGTGTGTCGTTGAGTGTCGTGTGTGAGTGTGTGGTGTGTTTGTACGTTTTCGTACTGCTATTGTGGTGGTGTGTCTGTGTGTGTGTGTGTGTGTGTCTGGTGTTGTGCTGTGTGTGTGTTTGTGTGTGTGGGTGTGTGTGTGTGTGTGTGCCGGTGGCTTTGTGTGTGTGTGTGTGTGTCGTGTGTGTGTGTGTGTGTGTGTTGTGTGTGTTGCTGTGTTGTGTGTGTGTGATGTAGTGAGTGTGGTCTGTGTGTGTGTGTCTGTGTGTGTTGTGGTCTGTCGTGTGTGCTCGTGTGTCCGTCTTTGCTGTGTGTGTGGTCTGTGTGTGTGTGTCTGGTGTGGTGTGTGTGTGTGTCTGTGGTGTGTCTGGTGTTGGGCGATTCATGTTATGGGTCTGCTGTGTGTGTTGTTTGTCATGTGTAGTGTGTGTCGTGTCATTCTGTGTGTGTGTGTGTGTGTTGTGTGTGTCGTGTGATGTGTGTAGCTGTGTGTGTGCTGTGCTGTGGGTGTGTCTGTGTGTGTGGTGCGTCTGTTTGTTGTGTGTGTGTGTGTGTGTCTGTGTCAGTTTGTGTGTCTGTGTTGTGTGTGTACTGAGTGCCCCAGCGGTTTATTTTTCGTGTGTGTATTGTTCCTGTTGTGTTGCTGGTTGACTTATCTGTGTGTGCGCGTGTTGTGTTACTGTGTGTTGTGTTTTGTCTGTGTGATGTGTATGTGTCTTGCTCTGTCTGTGGTTGTGTGTGTTCTGTGTGCTGGTGTTCAGGTGAGTTGGTGTTGTCCTGTAGAGTGTGTGTGCTTCTCTGTCGTCGAGGGTTCCTCAGCTTCGTGTTCTAGTGCAGTGTAGTGTTTGATCTTGCTCCTGAGGATTTTTAAATTCGTTAATGTGCGGTGTGTCTCACCTAGTAATTGAGTATTGGTTGCGTGTCGCTGTGTGTGCTCGTGCTGTCTCTGTGCTGTTGCTCGTGTTGTACTGTTTGCTTTTTCGTGTTGCGCCGTCGTTTGTGTGTTCGTGGGGTGTGCTGGTACCTTGTGTATTTGCTTCGTGCCTTGATGTGCAGCTTGTTGTGTGCTTAACTTCTAGTTTGTGCGCTTGTTTGGTGCTTTGTTGTGTGTCTGTTGCTTGTGTGTGTGTGGTGTGTAGTGTAGTGTCTGTGTGTGTGTAGTCATGTGTTTGTGGATGTATTGTCTTGTGCCTCTTAGATGCTGTACTGTTGCATGTGTGTGTGTTCTAGTGTTGTTGTTGTGTGTGTGTATTCGAATAGTTGTCTGTGTGTATAGTTGTCGTATTGTGTTGCTGTTGTGTCTGTGAGTGTCTGGTGTGTGTCTGTGTGTTGTGTGTTGTGTCGGTGTGTGTGCTGTTTTGATGTCGTGTGTGTGTTATGGTCGTTTTCAGTGTTGTAGTCGTCGTGATGTGTGTCTGTGTCATAGTAGTGCTGTCTGCTGTCAGCTGTCTGTCGTAGTGGCCGTATGTCCCCACTCGTTTGGTTTACGATGCATATGCTTGTCATTGATTTTATTTTAACCTGGCCTCTTGTTGTGGCATTACGTGTTGTGGTGCTGGTGATGTGTGTGTGTAAGTATATGTGACGCGAATCGTTTTGCTCAATGCATGATGCGCGATGTTGCGGTCTCATTAGCTTGTAGTATTTATGTTGTGCTCTGTCGTTCGTGCTGTGTAGATCAGATACTTTGTTGTCGTGTCCTTGTTTCTGTATCGTGCTTAGGTCCGTGATGGGTGTCGCATTGTAGCTATGGTCTATCTGTTCGCGCGTCCTCGTGTTGTAGTGTGTAGCGCTGTGATGTGTGGTTATTAGGTGCTTTTGCTGTGTGTGCGTGCATTCGCTGTGTGTTTGTGTTTAGGTTAAGCAGCGTGCTTTCGGTGTCGTATTGAGATGCAAGTGCTAATGGTCGATGATGTGTACGTCTGTGTGTGTGTGTCTGTTCCGTGTCGTGTAGTGCTTTATGTGTACATGTTAAGTTGTTATGTCTTGATGTGGTCTGGTGGATGTGTGATTATTTTGTCTGTCCGAACTAGTATGTGTCCTTGAGTGTGTTTGTCTATGGTTGTGTATGCAATCTTTTTAGTATAGTTTGTGTGATTTGTGTGCTGCTTTGATTATTGTTGTTTTCGTCTGTACTCTGTGTCCGGGCCGATGTATTAGTGCTTCTTGATTTGTAGTGTGTGTGTATGTTCCTTTGTCGGATTTTTAAGTGTCTGTTCTGTTCAGTTGGTGTTTGTGTCGTTCTGAATAGATGTCTAGTGAGCCCTGTCTGCATTTTTTGTCTTTTTTCATCTGTGCCTTCCGTCTCTTAGTGTGTGTTTCTTGTAGTGTTTTTGTGTTGTTTTGTTGTTGCTGTTGTGCACCCTTTGTTGTTGCTGTGTGACTGTCTTTGTCATGTGTGCCTCTTGTGAGTAGAGTGTCGTGTCTGTTGCTGCGGCGTCAAGTGTGTGTATATATCTAGTCGCTCCCTGATTGGCGATGTATTGAGTCACTTTGTTGTGCGAGTCTGTTGTTGGCGTTGTATGTCGTTGTTTAGTGTCTGTGTGTCGTGTTATGTATTGTGTATTTTGAATGTCTTACCTGTTTTACCCCAAGAATCGTATGTTGTGTGCGAGTGTGATTGATAGCTTCTCGGATTTTTTTCTATTTGGTGTGTGATGTACCCTAGCGTGTTTGTTTGGTGTTTTGTAGTCTGTGTGTGTTTCTGCCATTTCTGGCTGTGTAGTGAGTCTATTCAATTGCGGTGTGTGGTGTGTGTTGCATCGGATACGTTGGACAACTATCGTGGTATGTTGTTTTTGGTTTTGCTGGTGGAGCCTGCATTTGTCGTGTGGTGTGTGTGCGTCAGTGTTAGATGTGATGCTGTTGTTGCTCGTCAGTGTCGTGATGCGTTTTTTTTGCTGAGTCGCTTGATCTTGTTTGTGTAGCGTAAGTAAGTGGTGCTGTGTGCTTGAGATCTTATGCTGTGGAGTTTTCTCTGTTGTTGATCTGATTGTGCCTGTGTGTTGTGTGTGTCGTGATCCGTAGCTTTGTGTAAGTCTTGTTCTATTGTGTTAAACGGCTGTGTGTGTTGATTGCTCTGTGTGGACTGTTCTGTGTTGTGTTCGTTGTCTGTTGTGTTGTGTCTGTTGATGTTAGTGTGTGTGTCTTTGTGTTGATCATGGGTGTGTGTCTGTGTGTCTGTGTGTCTAGTGTGTCTAGTGTGTCTCTGTGTGTCGAGTGTGCTGTTTCTGTGTGTCGTGTGTGTGTGTGATTCTATGGCTGTTGTGTGTGTGTGTGTGTGTGTGACGTTGTGTAGTGTGGTGTGTGTGGAGAAGTCCGTGTGTGTGTGTGTGCGTGTCATGTGTCTGTCTGTAAGTTCTGTGTAGGTTTGTCATGTGTCTTCGTGTGTGTCGTCGTGTGTCTGTGTGTGTGTCTTGTGTGGCTCTGTTGTGTCTTGTCTGTGTGTGTTTCTCGTGTGTGGTGTTGTTGTCTCTGTGTGTTCTGTGTATGTGTCTGTGTCTTGTGTGTCTTGTGTAAGGTGTGGTCGTCGTGTCATGTAAGATCTGTGCTCTTTTGTCTGTGTCTCTAGTTGTTTCGTTGTGCTGTGTGATGGGTTGTGTGTTGTGTGTTTGTTGTGTGTTGTGTTGTGTTGTGTCTGTGTGATGTGTGTGATTCTGTAGTGTGTGTATATGTCGTGTGTGTGTGTGTTGTGTCTTGTAGTGTGGTGTAACGTGTGTGATGTGTGTGTGTATGTGTGGGTGGTGCGTGTGGTGTGGTGTAGTTGGTAAAGTCGTAGGTTGATTATGTGGGCTGTGTGTCGTGTGGTGTGCGTTGTATGTGTGTTTTTTGTGTTCTGTGCTGTGTGTGTGTCTGAGTCTGTGTCTGTCCACCTGTCTGTTTTGTGTCTGTGTCTGGGTGTCTGTGTCTGTGGTCTGTGGTCTGATGGTTTGTGTCTGTGTCTGTCTGTCTGCAGTCTGTTCCGTATGATCTGTTGTCTGTTGTCTTGTGTGTGTTGAGGGTGTGTGTGTGGTGTGTGTAGTCGTGGGTGCTTTGTGTGTGTGTAGTAGTCTGTTGTGTTGTTGTCGTGTGTCTGTGGTGCCTTAGCTGGATGTGTGTGTCTGTGGTTTGTGTGTGTGGGTGTGTGATGTGTGTGTGTGCTGTGTGTAGTGCAACTACGGCTGAGTTGTTTGCTTTTACTAGAAATGGTGGGCAGAAAAAGAGACAAGTGAAAGACATGCACGTAGGGGCGAATTTCTAGACTGTGCCTAGGTGGTGTGTTCTTGCTCCGGTAGTGTGTGTAGTGGGTGCTCTTTTGTGTGTAGTGGATGATGTGTGTGGTATAGTTGTTTTCAGTTAGTGCATTGGCGTATTTAAGCCGCCTGTGGATGGATAACTACCTGTTGTCTGCAATTCTTTTCTTGTACAGAACGATGCTCTACAACAGTTAATGGTTACCAATGGATTGGACACTCGACAGAGGTTATGAAGCGAGCGAAAATGGACACCTGCGCTTGACTATTAAGATTATAAAGCTATGTAAAAAAATAGAGCAATAAACAACACAGGTACCAGCTGCAGCAGCCTCATAGTTACCACAAAATGAAAAAATCCCCTGTATATCACAGCTCAGAGACTAAGTCCCTCTAACTGCCAGAGTTCTTAATGTCAAGTGTCTAAGCAAGTTGACGCACGAATGGAATAATGGGGTGGTAATGATGTGGTACAGGGCTATCATAATCGGACCCCCCCCCCCACACACACACACTTCTCTAGGGAATATATAAGAAGGTAAGAGGAACTGGTTGAGATTTTGGACGTTACACATGATACACTGGTTTTCTTTAACTTACTACTGATTGAGGGTCGCAGTCGCCTTCTTTTGGCTAACATTAATCCACTGACAAATTTTCTATTCCCTTAAGTTTAATATTAAATCCTCAATATCGCCTACCTTTAGCATATCACATACGTATAGATTACCCTGACCCAATACTTCTTGTGACAGACGTACGACTCCACTAAATGCACATTAAACATCTCTAAAAATTTATCAACACTACAATTAAAAAAATAACATTTTACAATTGCATATTCACTTACTTCTTTACACTTATTTACCAAAACGCATTCTTTGTTGTTTGATCCATACCCCTTTTTCTTAACCACATGAACCTTATTAATTTTCTTTCATATTAGGCTCTCTCACTTCACTCAGTACGGATCTAATTCACTATTTTCTCTCTTACCCTATCGTCAACAATGGCCAAACTTCTACTTGAACCGTAATCACGACCATAAGTATCTAGTGCAATCCAGTCTCTCGTCAAGATCAGAATAGACACTTGTGACTCACATGTCCAAAAGCTAATTGCTGAAGCGTCTTCTGCTGTACAGTTAGAAGTTTATGTCTTTACGTCAGGTGTGTGAAAGGAGTCGCTTAATACTTCCGGTTGGTCGTCGCTGCTACTCGTTTCCTTTTCTCACACTTGATAGCATATATTCTCCACTGACAATTGATTTGGTGAACCAAATAATTTTTGTACTTATTTTTAACGCACCCGTAACGAGTGTGCATCGGTGTCACTGTTTAGCTCCCTTAACATAGAAAATACTTTTCCAGCGGTAACTTGTCTATTTTAAGGATATATCATACATACTCACTATGCTACTACTTTGTTGACAATACCATATGATTATTGTATATCAGACGTTACTCTCGTTACTGTTTCGTCCCTTAACAGACTGAGAACTTTGTTTTAGCCGGATGTAGCTGTTACGACTATGCATTATATCCACCATAATCAACTACACATCATATATTGAAAAATATCAATCTATATCGAGTATATAACTCCCGTATCATAAGGCATCGTATAGTAATATATACTTCTATAGAAGTGTGTCCAGTATAAATTTGCACTAGCGTGTATTAAGTCATATTTTATATAGTCACTCGTCCTTCGATTACTGATGATAAAAGTATGCTTAAGAATGCGTTTCACATAGTATAATTAGTTTCAGTAGTTATCCCTCACAATTGTAGTATTTGGTTTTAGTTTCGCGTTTCATTTGAGACTGCTGACGGCATAAAATATCATCCAAGAAATATTTTCCACATAGCTAATTCTGCTTTCATACTCGATAGTATAGCCTTTCTTGACATCCAGTAGCTATATCGAGGCGGTTACAGTTTCTGACTCGAGTTCCCCCCCCCCCCCCCATTTGCGTGTGTCTGTATCTATTCTCCAATTATTTATCTTGTTTCATTTATTACCAATTATTAATAAGACCACATGTCACACACTAAAACGACATATTTCGTGTCCTTTGTCTGTGTGTGGACTGCTTGTGGGTGTCTGTTGTCATGTCTGTTTGTGATAGTGGTTGTGTGTGTCAGTATTCTTGTCGTTGTAAGTGTCGATTCAAGTTATAGAGAGTTTCCAATCTATTTGAAACGTGGTAAGCTGCTGTGCTTGTCGGATTGTGTCAGTTTGTGTTGTTTGTGCTTTGGTGTGTGTGTTTTAGTGTTGCATTATTATCCTAATTATTATAAACGGATATCGGAATCTGATCCACCCACTCCTCGCCCCCTCTACTCTATTCTCTTTCCCCTTCCCCCCCCTATTCTATCCTATACATTTTGACACACACACACAGACTCACACTAACTAACACTCTAGAGCATATATTTATTTATGACTCGATATATTATATATTAAATATGTATAATTGTAATGATATATATTTGATAGTGCATTATGTATGAGCATTAGTACCATGCATACTATACTTCGCAGGATCAGTTATTGGCTACTTATATCATACCTCACACTATACGATACGCTATATGTGGCTGCGGGCTACATGTCGTAGAACGTCTCGAAGAGCTTTTTCTTCGGCATGTAGTCTCTGTGTAATGTTGCTTTCTATGGTGTCCTAGCGAATAGAGGTTGACTTTTAGTAATTTGTAGGTGTGAGTCACAGATGTACTGTTTACTGGGTATGAGTATGTAATATTGCTGCTCTCAGTTGTTCGTTGCTTGACATGTCAATCCTTATTCATATGAAATGGATTATAAGGAATAATAAGGCGCTAATTTGTGATGACAAATTATAATTTTTTAACAGTGTTATTTTGAAGATATCACGAAATAAGGTCTTCAGCAAAGTATTTCTGATTAACTTCATAGACCCAGGTACATCGCAGAGATAAAAAAGAAAGAAAGAAAAAAAAAAAAAATCGTGGGATATGTTACATTACGCTCGATCGCGCTTATCCGTGTTTGTATGTTTGTTATGTATGTATGTGTGTGCCTATTTTTACATGTGTGCGTGTGTGTGTGTTGTTGATGTGTTGTGTGTGTGTGTGTGTCGTACGATGGTGTTGTAGTGGTAGTGTTACGTAAGTTGGTAGTCTATTGGGAATATACATCAATTCTTCTTGGATCATGACATCCTTTGCAACTTGCCACATGCGGTTCCGTCGGGCCCACAAAATAAGAGTCTGGAGACGAGAAATCAAAAGGCAGACTGTGCGCTAATTGTTTGCCACCAAATGTTTCAGTGACTGTGTCGCACAACAGATTCGTCCCCCCCCCCCCCCCCCCCGCCCAGAGGATTGTATATGATACTATCTTACTTATTATTCATTGAATGGAATAATATATTTAAAATGACTGTTAGTACGCACGTTGTGTGTTGCTGTTTAGTGAAGTAGAGCATGTTGCTCGAGGAGTTGCAGGGGATGCGTATTCTTGTCCTGACCTACTGTAAGTTTGATCCTGTGGTTTGTATTTCAGGATTGTATGCTCACTTCCTCACTATTCGATAGGTTGGACATGTTCTGCTGCTGCACTATCGACAAGTAGATGTTATGTTTGTATTAGATAGGATTGCGAGCTTAGTGACCTCTGTATTTCTTCAAACTCAACATACATCACACACACACACACACACCACATCACAACGAAGCACACAACATATACGCATCCATAATCAGCCACACACTCGCACACATCATAGAACTAACACACACCACACAACTACAACACAACATCTACACACTGCAAAGAACGAACAGCACAAACAGGCACTACCATACAGCACCACAATGCACATTCTACAATTAAAACACACACCCTCACACATTCAAAGCATACACACACACGCACACACACACACAACACAACACTACAAACACAAACTAAACACAAACATGCACAACACACTTCACAAACACAACACACATCACACACAACAACATTAAATCAACAAATCACCTAACAAAACATCAACATCGCACAACACACGATATAACAACACACATACACACAAACAAAACAACAAAATAACAAACATGAACACTACACACACATCTACACACACCCACACACTGACACCACACACACACACCACATAATACACAACGTCACACACATCCACACTCCGCAAAACCACACACTATCAAAGCTACACACTCACAAACACACACACACACACACACACACACACATCACACACCACACACACACATCCACACACACACACACACAACGCACACTCACACACACTCGACCACACACACTTGTGTATATACAAAAAACAGTACAACACACACTTATACGACAACAAACACAAACTACAAGACATTGCACACACACACACTGACACACACACAACACACCATACGCACACATGTCTACACACACACATAAAAAACTCAACAATTACAATCATCATGACATGCCCACCAACACACACACACCAGCCACAGCACACCACACACACACACATACACACCACACCACCAACATCCTATCCTTCAGGGTGTAAGCGTTTGTTCATTAAGTAGCCTTATTAATTTTATCACGGGGTTTGTATTTATTATTGTATAAGAGGTCACCTCCTGATTATTTAACCTCCACACACACACCCACACACACACACACACACACACACACACACACACACAACACCACACGCCACACACATACTCACACACACGCTATCACACACAACACACACACACACACTCACCACGCACTAACTATGCAGCTCACACACATAAACAAACACAATCAACACTAAACATGCGCAATACACACACAATACACACACACACACACCTACATGTATGTGTGTATGTGTCCTGTGAGTGTGTCGTTGTGCATTGTGTGTAAGTACTATATATATTTATATTATATTAATATATTTTTTCTATTATATTATATATTATAAATATTTATTAAAGATACATTAATGAATAAATAAAAAAAATGAAATAATATATTATGTATATATATTATATAAGATAATTATATTTATATATATACATATAATATACATTTATATTATCATTATATATAATATTTTATTCATTTATTTATTCTATTATATGTATTATAAATTATATATATACTAGATAAAATATATATATATTAACTATATATATACCTTCTACCCGCCATACATATATTGCAATAAAATTAAATGAAATAATATATTATATATATATAATATAGATATTTATGTATATATTTACCATCTTGTTTTTCCATCTTGTTTATTATGATCTATATATCTATCTATATAAAGATATTTATTCATACATTTTTTTCTGTCTCCGTTTTCAATTTTAACTTGTTTTCCTTTAATATTTTGACATCAAACAGGTTTTTTCACTATTATCATCTATTCACATCACAGATGTCCATTAATATTCCTTTGCACTTATGTTCTTCACAGGAATTTCTATTCATAAATGTCCATTGCTATCTAGTGAGAAAAAAAAAATCACATCTTTGTGAAGATTTATGTTTATTAATAATAATACAAAATATGCTGATTATCAAAAAACATACCATACATAGTGGGCTGTGCTCATTGTAAAAAGATTTTTAAAAAATCTATTACTGATGTAGTATATAATGTATAAACTCTTGGTTTTATCACATATAATCTGTCAATCTTAAACCCAAAAAATTCATAAAACCTTAAGTGAATTTTATATAAACACATGTAAATATACACATACAGAGCTTTCTATTAACTAGCTCAAGTGGTATTCCTAAAATCTTTCTTAGTGGATGGAACGCTCAGAACTCATCTATAGTAAGCCTTTCTGCAGGCCACTGGCTTTCACGTTCATATCAAAACTAGAGATACAACTGCCTATTAAACGAAAATGAGAGTGTTGTTAAGTTATATACTTACTCTTGATTGTCATAGAAGTAAAAATTTTCTAATGTGCTAATCAACTTTTGACTGGATATTCTTCAAAGGGTATGCCATATATGACATTATACATTTCTTTACATACAAAACTTTTTAAACTTCAGGCAAAGTGGTCTCTATGAGGTGATAGGAAACATATTAACATAATGCCCAAATATGCTTATATGCTCTGTAAAAAAATATCACATTTTCGAACAAATATAAAAGTTTTATAATGCATTATAAGCTATGATTCTTCAGGAACAATAATAAAAACCTGAGAATAGACTTTCACTTCACATTTATGCATTCTGGTAGAATCCTTCCTATATTATCCTGTGTAATATACCTTTCTTTCCTATTCTTTTCCTATTTGCTTGGAGCCGTCAGAAGCTTTGACTTTCTCGTAGTGTATTAGACTACACTCCTTTTTGAGAACATTATGAAAAATAACCCATTATCTTGCTATTTTGAAAAATAAGTCATAATAAATATAAACTTTTGAAGGAATTTTCTAACTGCGAATAAAAATCCCACATATTTCCAGCGAGATCCATTATTTAAGCAATAACAGACAATAATGATAATACAGAAGAAGTACTGATATTTCAAGTAGATTTTGTAACCTGAAATGAAATTCCAGTGCTTTGCTCATAGATCAGTGCGAGAAAATGCAGTTTTCACTGAATATCATTACAGAGATTGGAATAGAAAACAACTGATCTTACAAATCATTATACCCTCTTCCATATCTCTTAAAGAAACAATACTAAAGGTAACTATAAGCCTTGTATATCCATGGATAGGCCTCCATTTTGGTATCAGTGATTTGGGTATATTGGTTATAAGGTAGTCGTTCAATACTTTCTGAAAAAAGTTTGTCTTCATATCACCAGCATAAATATGAGTAATTACCTACAATTCGAAATCTTGTGACCACTTGTCTGTGTCATGACACATGCACAGTTGTCGATGTGTATTACTTGTGTGTGTGTGTGTGTGTGTTTGTAGGTGTAGATGTAAGTGTAGGTTTAAGAGTAGGTGTAAGTGAAGGTGTAGGTTTAAGTGTAGGTGTAAGTGTAGGTGAAGTGTAAGTGTAAGTGTAGGTCGTAGCGTTGTAGTGTAGTTGTGTATGGTGTTAGTTATGGTGTAGGTGTACTTGGCTGTAGTGTAAGTGTAGGTGTTGGTGTGGTGAGGTGTTGTGAGCGCTCTGTGAGAAGGATTATGACTCTGGATTGGGCTACTACCCCCCACGTTTTGGCTTTGCTGTTTCTAAATATTATTGTTTTCTTTTTGCTGGCTTGGTGGATAGTTTTTCCCATTACTCTCTATTGGTTCTTTTTTTTTGACCAGTTCAGTGGTCCTTGTACGACTTACCGAGGGTGTTTTGAGGTCGGGAAGATATCAGGACACGCTTTGTTTTAAAATTAATCCAATGCGTCGAGAACTTTTTGTTTGTAACGAAACTCACCTAATTAAACATACAGATTCTATAACTACAGTTTATATATCCGGTATGACCCTTCGTTTAGTCGATCTGTGTGGAGGGGGATTAGCTGGTCGTTTTGTGGTGTTTAAGTATGGTTAGGCCAGGATGATACATGTTGGGTACTAATGTATGTACTGCAACTTGTGCAATCACACTTGTGTGCTGAATATTAGGCTAAAAGAATTCTCTACTTTATCTTATTTGCAATTTAAATGTTATCTGTGTGTGTTCAAAAATAGTTGATATTCAAAGTCACCCTGACTACTGAAAAGAAGAAAAGAAGAACCTTCGGCTCAGTCTTCACTACTGAGCAGACTAAAATGACTAAAATAAGACACAATATATAGGTTATTCTTGTCCAAGTCCATGAGATTCTTAAATCTCTTAAGTAACAGTAAGGCAATAATGGTTTTGAGAAAAAATATTTATAAAAAAAAAAAAAAAAATACAAGATTATGATTTTAGCATCATTACTGGAACTTTTTCGGCATTTTTTCACCTGGAAGGATGTTTACACGGGGTGTATCTCATATAAAGATAGTCTCTGTCGTGTGAAAGATCTCTCGGGTGGCCTGAACTAGATTTGAGCTTGTGTGTGCCCACGTACGCGGGTCTTCCCTGATGTGGGTTGGATTGTGTCGCGTCTCTTTTCTGACATCTCAGAAAAGAAGAAAAAAAAAAAATTTCTTTTTTTTACAAATTTCTTATTATGTCTACATTGTTCTATCTTAGCGAGCTAATGCCTTACACAAGAGCACTTAGTTATACAGATTTGACAATCAGCCCTATTACAATTGTTCGTTATCCAGCCTTTTTATATTACAGAAATAAGATCTGATGTACACCTTTTTTCAAAAGGAGCACACGTTCATAGTACACTTACAAAAAACAGAGGTCGTATCACTGTTGTTATGCCTAATGCGCCAGACCTAACGGTCCACCTCTGCTTCGTTCTCTATGCAGCTTTGGCCTAACATCTTCCCAAGGTCATTCTTTACCCTCAACGCGATCTAAGGTTTCCAGTTGTCTAGCTTGGACACTTTGTTCGGTGCGATCGTCGTGCCTGTTTACTTTAATAATCCAAGATTTAATAAATGTTAGTCACTATGGTGATATTGTTTTATTAGTATTTTTGTACCACAAGTAACTCTTAGTAACCTTTGTTAGTACTGCTTGCAATCACGTCTGCACTAATTATCGTGGTCTGTGCAGTACATCACAACCATAAAGGGAAATAAGATCGATAGTTCCTTTATAATCTACTCCAGACTAGAGAAGAGAAGGTATAAACAATATCACCGAACTGTGCCTCTTTGTGCCACTTTCTTTATTTGTTATCAAGTGTTTTTTACTTTTCTACTTTACCTTCCTCATTCTGATTCATCTATACTGTATATGTAACCATTGGATTCAACAATTTTGAACTCAAGTAATTAATAACGTTTATTAATTTAATTTTTTTTTTTCATCGGTCGTTATCTTTAATTCACTCTAAACAATTACAAGTCGTATGGTCTAATACGTTTCATCTCGTGGTTATGGGATAATGAATACCTCTTATCAATTGAATAGTGATCGTGTCACACTATATACGTTTAATATCATAACCTTGCACTGGAGATTACGTCAACATCAAGTCGTACTCACTTACTATGTCGGAGTTTTCAATCCAATAGCAAATTATAGTTACTACCGCTATGGACAGTACAGTGTTTTTTTGGTTTATGCGCGTGGGAGACGGTGTGGGAAGTGGTCATCCATGCGAGGGTAGGGCGAAACTGGCTGCGCGTAGGGCTGAAAAGATATCTGTTAGTTTTGTAGTGTGAGTTTAGAGTTAGTGCGTGTATTGTGTGCCGCTGCAGCCGGTTTGTGTATATGTCGTTGTGTTTGATGTAGCAAGTTTGTCAGTGTGTAGGTGCGCGGGTTCTGGGAGGTGCTTTTGTGAGTGGTGGTCGATGTGGTGGGTGTCGGGATGTGAATGAGCGTAGGGCTGAGCGCGCGCTGGCTGCGTGCTATGAGCAATCGCGAATCTGCGACTCTCGCACGCGGCTGGCGGCGCGCCCTCGAGCGACAAGGCGCCTGGTGGAGGAGCGGACTGCTGATTTAGCGCCGCGGCTGCGCGTCGCGAGCGCGTCGGCACACGCCGGGCGCGCGCGCCCAGATACGAGACGGGAAGGCGGCGCGCGCGCCGGGTCGTCGAATGAGCGCGAGCGTGGCAGCGCGCGAGCGCGCGGGGCGCGCGGGAAGGGGCCGCGAGCGAGCCCGAGGCTGGCAGCGCGCCGTCCGCGTGACGTGAGGGCGCAGGGGCGGGCGGGGCGAAGGCGGCGTATTGGGAGCGAGAGCGCGGCGAGGTCTAGGGTGCGAGCGCGCGGCGGGAGGCGAGACCGCGGAGAACGCGGCGTCTGAGCGCGTATCGGGCGTTCGAGGTTCGGCTCGCGACAAGAAGCAGGTAGGCGGGAGCGCGATAGTGAGAGAGGGAACTGGTCCGCGGAGGCGCGGAGAGAGAATTCGCGAGAGCGGACTGCGCGTACGGAGCGCCGCGCAGCGGATTCTGCTGCGCTAGTCGGGCGTGGTGGCCGGCTCGGCGCAGACGACGAGAGCCGCAGGGCGCCGATGCGGGCCGAGAAAGGGAGAGAGGAGAAGAGAGACGCTAAGCGAGGGGCGAGTCGGAGAGAGAGGAAGGAGCGCGTCCAGAGCGGGCGCGGATCGCGCGAGCGAGCGCGCTGCGCGCGAGCGCGACGATACAGCTGAGCGAGAGAGAGAGAGAGAGCGAGCGCGCTGTATGGGACGGGCGAGCGGCCTTCAGCGCGGAAGAGGCGCGCCGGACGACGACGGCGCGGCATGAGCGGAGCGAGCGGAGCGGGCGAGCACAGTGGCGGCTGCAGCAGCGCGGCGCGCGGAGCGCGGAGCGGGCCATGCGACCGAGAGAGCGCGAGAGGGAGTACAGCTCGACGGCGAAGCGCGAGAGGACGAGCGCTGCGCAGCGCGCTGGCCGCTTATGCAGGCGGACGCGTCAGCAGGCGTCGGCCGACAGCAGGGACGAGCGGCGGAGCGGAAGATCGGAGAGAGAGAGAGGCCGCGTGTTGCGCGGCGCGCGAGCGGCTGCGGCGCGAGCGGGCAGCGCGCGAGTAGGGCCGGCGACGGCGCGAGAGAGGGAAGCAGCGCGAGCGCGCGCAGGAAAGCGCGGCGACGCGCGCTGGATATGCCGTCGGGCGAGACGAGAGAGGTCATGGAGAGGCAGGAGAGCGAGAGTCGCCAAGAGGCGCGCGCGCGCCGGCATGAGACGGGCGCCGCAGCGTAGGGGAAGGAGCAGGAAGCCGAGTGACGCTCGGGCCGAGAGGCGCGCGCTCGTCGCGCGGTCCAGAGGGGACGCGCGAACGGAGGCAGTGAGCGGCGAGAGGCTGAGGCCGCGATTGGCGCGTAGGCAGGGCAGCGGGACGCGAGGCGAGAGAGAGAACGCAGAGGAAGGGCGCGAGTGCGCGGCTCGGCGGGGGAGCGCGAGGAGAGCGAGAGCCGGCAGAGAGTGGAGAGGCGAGAGGGGCCGATGCGCGGAAGAGCGAGGGAGGAGAGCGCGAGAGGGCGCGACGCGTCGGCGGGTGAGGCGCGACGGCGGCGACGCGCTGGCGGCGCCGCGGACAGCGCTGGGGCGGCGCGCGCAGCGCAGAGCGCGCTCGAGAGAGAAGAGAAGAGAGAGGGCCGCACGCGAAGAGGACGCAGCGAGAGCGAGATGATGAGGACGCGCGGCATGAGAGGAAAGGCGGAATGAGAGGCAGCGGAGGGAGAGCGAGAGCGGGAGCGAGGTGCCATCGAGGCGCGAGGCGAGCGCGCGCGGCTCTCTGGCGCTGCGAGCGTACAGAGCGCGCGAGCGCGACGCGCGCGCGCGCTGCGAGCGAGCGCGCTGCGACGCCGAGCCGGACCGAGGCGCGGGAGGAGCGCGGCGGCGAGCGGCGCGGAGGCAGCGCGGAGGGCAGCTCTCGTCGAATGGCGTGCTCAGCGAGCGGCGTGCACGCAGAGGCGCTGACGCGCGCGCTAGCGCGCAGAGGCGCGCTGGCGGCGGACGCCGCGTAGTGTGTCTGCTGACGGGCCGCGCGTCGGCAGGGGCCCGCGCGCGGCGTACGCGCCGGCGCGCGCGCGCCGAGAGAGAGCACAGCAGAAGCGCCGACGCACAGACTGAGCGCGGTATGCGCGAGCGAGAGCGCCGCGCGACTTGCGGCCGCGAGTGGCGGGGCTCGACAGGCGCGAGTAAGACGGGAGACGCGAGAGAGCATAGGAGTAGTCGAGCCGCGGTCGAGACGGGCGCGGACCGCGGAGTCGGCAGCGCGCGCGGTAGGCGAGCGCCAGCCGCGCGCGCTTGGCGAGGTCAGCTGTTGACGAGGTCCGGAGGCGGTCGCGAGGCGATCGTCGCGTGCCTCGAATGCGCGGCCGTCGGCGCGCTGGCCTGCGAGGCGCGCCGCGCGGCGCGTGCGCGCGTCAGACGCTATGTGGCGTCGGACTGCGGTCCGGGCTGCGGACGCGGAGTTAGGAAGGGCCAGCGTCGGTGCGCGCGGCGTCGCGTGTCTGCCGAGTCGAGGCGCGTAGAGCAGAGCTCGCGAGAGGGAAGAGAGGAGAGGCAGAAAGGCGAGGTCAGTGTGCCGTCGCGGAGAAGGCGTCGTGAGCGCGTGCGGCAGCACAGAGAGGGTATCAGCGCGAGAGCTACCGAGGGTGCGCGTGCAGACGGAGGGGAGCGCCATGCCCCAAGCCAGACGCTGCGCGAAGTAGTACGGCGGAATGGGTCTTTGCGGGCGGGGAAGCAGTCGCGAAGTACGGCGCCGCGCGGCTCTGCAGGCGAGCGAGAACGGGAGAAAGCGCACGCGCCCGCGAGCGCGGAGTATGCGGGAGGGCTGGCGGGGCGGGCGGTCGGGAGGGCGGGTCGGGCGGGAGCGGGCGAGGTCGCGCGAGAGCGTAGCGAGGAGAGAAGGAGAGAGCGAGCGAGCGGAAGAGAGGAGCGGGCGAGAGAGCGCCGATGAGGCAGCGAGGCGCTGAGAGAGATAGCGAGCTAGGGAAGAGAGGCGAGGAGAGCGAGAGCGAGAGAGAAGAGAGACAGAGAGACGAGCGCGAGAGACCAAGAGAGAGAGAGAGAGCGAGCGGCGCGGAGCGAGAGAGGAAGCGCGGCGCGGCGAGAGCGAGGGAGAGAGGAATTTTTAGAGGGCGAAAGAGATAACGCAAGACGAAGAGAGAGGATCGAGAGAGCAGGAGAGACGACGCGCGTAGAGCGTTCGCTAGCGAGAAGAGCAGCGCGACGACGTAGAGCGAAGCGGCGGAGAGGAGACGCAGAGAGAGCAGAGTGTAGGAAGAGAGGAGAGTGGCGCGACGTGAGCAGGCGCTAGTGCAGCGAGGTGCGAGGTATGAGGCGAGTGGGAGCAGGATTAGAGATTGGGACGAGGGCGGGTCCGAACGGAGCGCGGCGCGCGTAGCAGGAACGAGGCGGGAGTAAATGTCCGAACATAGGTTGGACAAGAAGGAGAAGAGGCGCGGTGCGCGCGCTTGCTGCGAGCGAGCGGAGGCCAAGGAGAGCGTGAGACCGATGGCGAACGTAAGCGAGGCGCGGCCCGCGACACGGCGCGGCAGGAGATAGAGGAGTAGAGCGGAGACGCGGCCGTCAGAGCGAGTCGCGGGGCGCGTAGCCGCGCGGCGACTCGTGAAGAGAAGGAGGGGCGTCGCGCGCATGAGTCACGCCGTTTAGCCGGAGGAGCGAGCTTGGCGCGGACGCGGGCAGCGCGCGAGCGGCCGCGCGGCGGCGCTGCGCGACTCGCGCCGAGAGGCGGCCGAGCAGCGGTGCAACGCCGATGAGGAAGTGCGGAGGAAGAGGATCGCGCTCGCGGCGAGTCAGTGAGAGCGACAGATGATAGGCGAGAGGAGAAGAGAGTGTTAGCGAGGCGTCGGACGCATGAGCGGCTCGAGTGCGCGCGCAGCGGAAAGAGAGAGAGGCCGCGCTGGGTCGTGACGGCCAAGAAGCGGCGCGTGGCTGCGCGCTGGATTTGGGCCAGCGATGGCGGGAACGGTCGGTGTAGGAAGGAGCGTCGGAGGCGAAGGCGGGCTGCTGTGGCGAGAGTAGCGCGAGACTGTAGAGGCTGCTGGCTAGCGTCGAGGCGGGGCGCGACGCCGCGGCGCGAGGGTCGGCCCCGAGAGGTCAGGAGGCGGAAGAGACGGGAGGGGACGGGAGAGGACATCTGCTCGTTCGGGCTCAGACGTGTAGAGCCGCGGGCGGAGGTGAGTCGTATCGAGCGCGTCGGAGTGACACTCGGTGCTGTGAGAGGTGTTTCGGAGAGAGAGAATTGAGAGCCCGGGCGAGCAAAGAACCGTAGCAACGATTAAGTAGCATAAGAGAGAGAGGAGAGGGGTCGATTGTGTGGAGAATTGAGGATTGGAAGTGGGAGAGGGGAGAGGCGGGATGAAGAAGAGATGAAAGAGCGGAGGGAACAGATGAAAGGTAGAGACCAGGAGAAAAGTACGCCCGTTCCCCGCTACTCGCGGCGCGAGCAGACGGAGCGCGGGGCGTGAGGGAGCGGGAGGGAGGGGGGGGCTGGCCGGCGGGCACGCGGGAACGTTAGAGGGCATGGCGGAGGGCGAGGGAGCTGGCGCGGGGCGCGGGCACGCGGGTAGCAGCAGAGGCGATGGTGAGAAGACGCAGGTCCCGCGAGGCGCAGGCGAGCGCGAGAGAGAGGGCAGAGGAGCGAGTGGATAGACGAGAGGGACGGGAGAGCGTGCGGGTAAAAGATGCAGGAGAAGGAGAGGAGCGCGAGAGAGAGGGATAGCGACGTGTGAGGAGGCGAGTGCAGCGAGGGTAGGAGCAGGACATCTGAGGTAAGCGAATGTCGATTCCAGCGCATGCGCGAGTCAGAGTGGAGGTGTAGCGAGAAGCGGTGAGAGGGGGGAACGCGGGCGGGCGCGCGCGGCGCGGGCGGAGGCTGAGGCGAGCGACGGCAGCTGGGGGCGAGGAGAGATAGGGGAGGCGGAGAATGCGGCGAGGAGCGGAGGCGGGGCCGCGGCGGGGGAGGTCGTCGGGGCGGCGGAGTGCGCGTCAGACGCGAGCAGTCGCGACTGACAGGAGCGAGCGAAAGAAGTACGGAGAGCGGCGGCCGAGCGGGCTCGAGCGGCGCGCGAGCGCGACGGCACAGAGCGGAGCTGCGCGGGCGGACGAGAGGCGCGGTAGAGCTGAGAGGAGGACCGAGGGACGGAGACGCGTAGAGAAGAGCGAGGGCGTAGGGGGCGACAGCGACGCGAGAGACAGGCGAGATGGGGCGAGGGGAGAAGGGGGTAAGATGCGAGAGTGTGGATAGCGTCGAGACGGAAGGCAAGGAAAGAGAATGAGAGCGCAGCGTCCTAGGCTGGCGGGGGCGGCCGAGGGGCGGGCGGGCGGGCGGGGAGGAGGGCGGGGCGGGAGGGAGGGGATAGGAGGGAGGGAGGGCCGGGCGGGAGAAGCTGAGACGGAGGGTGAGAAGATGAGGCGCGCGAGAGAGAGAGACGAGTAGAGAGGCGCAGGCGCGAGAGTGGTCGTCGCGGGCCTCGAGGCGACCGCGTCAACGCGGCACAGCGCACGTCGAGGCGAGAGAGAGAGAGAAGCTAGGCGCGAGGCGAGAGAGGAGAGAGAGAGAGAGAGCTGAGGAGAGAGCGCGGCCGCGCGCGGAGAAGGAGAGCAGTGAGAGAGAAGAGGAGAGCGGAGCGGGGAGGAGCGGGGGAGGCGAGGAGCGCAGCGAGGCTGATCG
The DNA here is from genome assembly GCF_019202785.1 of Penaeus chinensis. Classification (NCBI taxonomy): domain Eukaryota; kingdom Metazoa; phylum Arthropoda; class Malacostraca; order Decapoda; family Penaeidae; genus Penaeus; species Penaeus chinensis. The sequence goes on from NC_061842.1 coordinate 17,138,249, forward strand.
GCGGAGGCGGGAGAAGAGATGAGAGGAGGAGAGATTGAGGGGGAGAGGCCGTGGGGAGAGAGAGAGAGAGAGAGAGCGCGAGAGAGAGAGAGAGGAGAGAGACAGAGAGGAGAGCGTGCGAGAGCGAGAGAGCGAGCGCCCGCGAGGCGGCGGAGGAGAGAGAGGGAGAGAGCAGAGGAGAGGAAGAGAGAGAGAGTAGAGAGAGAGAGGATGAGGAGAGAGAGAGAGGAGCAGAGAGAGAGAGAGACAGAGATAGGCGAGCGCGAAGAGAGGAGGAGAGGAAGAGAGGCGAGAGAGAGCGAGGCCGAGCGGAGAGAGCGAGAGGAGTAAAGTAGCGGAGACGGAGGAGAGAGAGTTGTGGCACGGAGAGGTAAGACGAGAGCTGGAGAGAAGAGAGGGGAGGGAGAGGAGAGCCGGAGTCAGAGGAGCAGAGAGAGAGAGCGCGCGAGGAGAGGACGAGAGGGTAGAGGAGAGGAGAACGGTAGGAGCTAGGTGAGGGGGAGAGAGAGCGGAGAAGAGAGAGTGAGCGAGCGGCGGACAGAGAGGAGCAGCGCAGAGGAGGGAAAATAGGGGGCGCTGCGAGCGGCGCGAGAAGGGAGGAAGCGAGGACGAGAGCGCGGAGAGCGAGGGGACGGAAGCGGGGCGCGCGCGAGGAGGCAGCGAGGAGCGAGAGAGGAGGCAGCGAGAGGCGAGCGAGCGGCGGAAGCGACGCGAGAGCGAGGAGGAGCGAGAGCGCGCGCGGCGGAGAGAGGGAGAGGGGAAGAGAAGGACGCGGACGCGGACGCGAGGAGAGGGGCGGGCGAGGCGGGACGAGCGAGAGACGGGCGCGATTCGAGTGGAGGAAGAGGAAGAGGAGTGAGAGAGGAAGAGAAGGCTAGAGCGAAGGGAGGGATGCGCGAGAGAGAGGGGAAGAGGGGAGAGAGAGCGAGCTGAGCGAGGAGCGAGGAGCGGGAGATGAGAGCGACGGAATAAGAGAGTGGCAGGCGAGAGAAAGGACGCGCGAGGAGCGGACCAGCGCGGAGCGAGAGAGAGCGGAAGGGCGGGGCGGCCGCGCGGAGGCGCGACGACGGGCGGCGCGCGCGCGCTGGGCCGAGCGGAGGAGCGAGGAAGAAGGCGGAAGCGGCGAGTAGAGAGAGGTAGGAGGAGCGCGCGAGAGAGAGAGCGGAAGCAAGGTAGGCGCTCAGCGCAAGAGGCGCGGAGCCGAGTTACATATGCGCTCGTCCGCGTCTTTCTTCTTCGGTGCGCCTCTCTTCTTCCTCTCTTCTCCGCTCTCTCGTCCGCTCGTATCTACATAGTTCTTTCTCTTTCTTCTCTTCTTACCTTCTTCTCTCTTCTCTCTCTCTCTCTCTCCTGCTCTTCTCTCTGTCTCTTTCCTCTCTGTCTCTAGCTCTCCTCTCTCTTTCCTTTCTTCTCTCTCTCGCTGCTGCTTCCTCTCTTCTCGCTCTCTCTTCCTCTATTCCCTCGTCTCTCTCTTCCTCTCTTCTCTCTCTCTCTCTTCCTCTCTTCTCTCTCTCTCTCTCTCTTCCTCTCTTCTCTCTCTCTCTCTCTTCCTCTCTTCTCTCTCTCTCTCTTCCTCTCTTCTCTCTCTCTCTTCCTCTCTCTCTCTCTCTCTTCTCTCTCTCTCTCTTCCTCTCTTCTCTCTCTCTCTTCCTCTCTTATCTCTCTCTCTCTTCCTCTCTTCCTCTCTTCTCCCTCTCTCTGTTCCTCTCTTCTCTCTTCTCCCTATTTCTGTTCCTCTCTTCTCTCTTCTCCTTCTCTCTCTTTTTCTCTCTTCTCTCTCTCTCTCTGTTCCTCTCTTTTCTCTCTCTCTCTGTTCCTCTATTTTCTCTCTCTCTCTTTTCCTCTCTTCTTTCTCTCTTCTCTTTCTCTCTCTTTTCCTCTCTTCTCTCTCTCTCTCTTCCTCTCTTCTCCCTCTCTCTCTTCCTTTCTTCTCTATTCTCCCTCTCTCTGTTCCTCTCTTCTCTCTTCTCCCTCTCTCTGTTCCTCTCTTCTCTCTTCTCCCTCTTGCTCTTCTATCTTTTCCCTCTCTCTCTTCTCCTTCTCTCTCTTCTCTTCTCCCTCTCTCTCTTCTCTTCTCTTCTCTCTCTCTCTCTTCTCTCTTCTCTCTACTCCCTTTCTCTCTTCTCTCTTCTCTCTTCTCCCTCTCTCTCTTCTCTTCTCCCTCTCTCTCTTCTCTCTTCTCCCTCTCTCTCTTCACTTTTTCTTATTCTCTCTTCTCTTTCTTTCAATCTCTCTTCTCTTTCTCTTATCCTCTCTTCTCTCTTTTCTTATTTCTCTTTTCACTCTTTTCAGTCTGCTCTTCTTCCTCTATTCTTTCCTTTCTGTCCCTTCTCTCTTTTCTCTCTTTTCTCTCTTTTCTCTCTCTTCTCTCTCTTCTCTCCCTTCTCTCTCTTCTCACACTTCTCTTTTCTATTCTATCTAACATTCTCTCTACCTCTATATCGTTCTCTCCTTTTTTCCTATATTTCTCTGATTCTGTGATTCTCTGTTACTCTTTTTCCTCCTCTCTCCTTCCCTTCCTACCTTCATTCCCTTCCCTCCCTCTAGTTCATGACCAGAACTTACCCGATCCAGGAGACTTCCATATTCCTCAAGTCTGGTCAGCATAGATTCTAACTCGTGGTCAAGGGCACCTCTCTGTACCATGAAAATTGAATGGAAAAAATGCTTGTTAGAAAAGAAAAATACAATGTACAAAGGTACTCGTAAAGTATATCAAAGAAAGTAATTTTTTGTTGATCCTTGTCTCATTTTCTTAACCCATATCATGGTCAATAATCTAAATTCATATCATACTGAATTAATTTTTTTTTAGAAAAGGGGGTACTTTTCCTGGAGAGGTCAAATCTCCAGATACAACTAAAACAACACAGGCTACAGTCACTAAAAATGCATAAATTAAACCACAAGAATTCCAGGGTGAACAACAGAAATCACTCTAAGGTCATGCACAGAGAGCTAGCAAGAGTATTGGTAGTACAGCTTCAAGCATTCACCACAGCCTTTACCCTCACAACAAAGACCAACATAAGAGAACCACATATCTTCTGGTAAGATAAAAAGTGGACTAGTTTTTCCAAGAGCTTAACTTTGCCAAAATATAAAATGTTCTTCTGAGTAAAATGTCAAACTGCATCTAGTCACGCCAAGTCCTAATAAGAATAGGTTGATCTGGATAATAATTAGTCAGAATGAAACTACAGGCAGCAATGGAGTGGATTTTTGGTGCAACTAATAATCTTGGCTTTACAGATTTTTTAGGATGGGTAGATTTCTGTACAGCTGGATAAACAAACAGTAGAGGTATTTCTCCTTGTGAAAAGGAAATGCAAACAACAACATAAAAAGAGTTCTTGGGGTCTTTAATTTGTTTATCTCTTTCCCAATAACTGCCTTTCCCACTTCATAGCTATCCATAATAAGATGATGATACATGATAGTGGTTTGCTGAAGCACTAACAGGCATGAGGCAGTGTTGGTGGATGGATGATATGTCACTGTACCTGCTACTAATATTGTTACTACAGATAATTTTGTCAACTAAAAACACTATCTACACTATTTCACAATCAATCCATTTGGGTCAAAATTGTTAGTTTCAATGGAATTACTTAATTACCACCCAAAAAGGGAACATCATAATGAATTATAAGTACCTACCTCTTGTGTTGTATCAACAATGAAATACTTGGCATAGTCTTCTGCCAGATGCTTGACAATCTGTTCCTTCTGCTCTGATCCTGTCTCTTGAGGCCGAGACATTGTTGGAAAGTTAAATTTAAATCTTCCCTGAGTTCGTATCTGTTCACAAAATTATATTAATTAAACTATGTTCTACTTAATAATACAAAAAAAACTATTTCATGGGATCTTCAAACACAAACACATGTAATTTTTTATGTTAAATCT
>NC_061842.1:17152157-17167157 GCF_019202785.1 Penaeus chinensis
GCGGCGGGATTGCCAGCAGGCGCTCCTGCCGCCATGGTGTAAGCATTTCGCATAGGCGGCTGTTGTGGGCGGTCCCTGTCTCAGGAAGTGTGTATGGTCACAATTTTCTAAGTAGTGGACTAGTGTGGCGTTCGGCTTGCCGCAGTGCTTGCAGCACCTTTCATCGCGTTCGATTGTTGGGATAATCTGCCATGCACAGAGGTAACCTAGGCGCATTCTGTGAAGAATGACTTCGGTACCTCTGTTGATTACTTCAGAGAGTGCCAGTGGTTCATAGCCTGTGGCGTCTGAGTACCAGCTGGCCGAGGGGGAGGTTCTCGCTTCCTCTCTGTGGAGCTGCCGTAGGAAGGTACGACCGACCAAGGCACACTTCTCCTTAAGTAATTTTCGGCTCGATTTTATCGTCATGGGATTTGGGGGCATAACCCTGCCAGCGACGGCTAGTCTGTCAGCAAGCTCGTTCCCTCTGATGCCGATGTGGCTTGGGACCCAGTTGATGATAATTCTTCTACACTGAGCAAGAATTATCTGTGCCATTGTGAGAATCGTGGTCAGTAGGTAGATGTTGTCTGTGGGTGAGCTGTGCTGAAGACAGTCAGTGGCTGCCCTGGAGTGTGTGTGTATGACCACGTGTCCTTCCCTGGATGTGCTGCGATAGGTGACCCTGGAATTTGACATTGGCAGTCCTGTTCCTGAAGTAGTCACCTATCCAAGCCAAGAGCTTTCCTCTGATTCCCTTCTGGATCAGGCTTTCCTGAATGGCAAGCGGACTTGCCAGTTCAAAAGCCTTCTCCAAGTCAAGGAATACCACCACAGCTGGGCCCTTGCTGATTGTGCTTAAGAGCGTGGCTATGCTGTGTGCTGTGCCCGTGCCCCTTGTGAACCCGTGGAGGGGTTCGTGCGGGGGACCCATTCTCCCTTGGAGCCGGTTTAGTACCATCCTCTCGGCCGTCTTGGCCAGGCAGCTGAGCAGAGAGATGGGGTGGTACTTCCCCGGCTCCTTTGGTTTTGGGACGGGAACTATGGTAGTCCTCTTCCAACTCTGGGGTAGAGTGGAAGTTTCCCAGGACTTGTTGATGAGTTGCGAGAGTGCACACTCACCTGCTAGTCCTAGGTGGGAGATAATGGGGTACGAGATCCCATCAGAGCGCGGGGCTGTGTTGAAACTGGTTTTATAGGCTTTCTTTAGTTCTCTCAGAGAAAAGATAACGTCTGAGTTATCGGGTTCGGCTGGCTTTCTCTGATCTGAGCGTGTCTGTCTGGCTGTAGACGCTCTTGTCTTGCCCTCAGCTCGGCTGGCAGACTGTTGCTGCTCGTTCTCGCAGAGAACTCGTGCGCCAGTCTGTTAGCCTTTGCTTGGGGGTCGGGATGGGTGCACCTCGGGGCTGAGCGGCTGGTAGCTCGCTTGACCCGTTGCCATAGCTCTGAAAGGGTGGTTTGGTGGTCGAAGGACTCACACCATTCCAGCCACTTTTCATGCCTGACACTGTTGGCAGTTTCCTTGGCATCCGTGACAGCCTCCCTTAGGAGGGATAAGTTGTCAGGGGTTCTTTGCCTTTGGAATAGTTTTCGGCACATGTTCACCCTGTGGTTGACCTCCCTGATCTCGTCGTTGAAGTACCAGGCGTCTTTGTGACTCCCGGACCCAGGCCGAGTTTTGGGTATGGTCTGTGAGGCTGCTTCATTAATGGCGTTTAGCAGGCTAGCTTCGAGCACTTCCACATTTTCGCTTTGTGGGGGACCATTTCATCTCAGACAGAGGGCCAAGGCATTTTGAAACGCCTGCCAGTTGGCCTTGTCTGTTTTCCATCTTGGATTCGGTTTTAGGATTTCGGCTGGGCCAGCATCCATGAGGGTAGTTATAGTGCCGTAATGGTCACTTGTGACGGTCTCATCCTCCCCACCAGAGTCGCAGTGGCCAGGGCGAGGTATAGGACTCCTCTGACATGCGTTGGCTCTTGGGTGTTGAGGAGAGCGATCTCAGGGAATGTTTCTAGCACGTCGACTATGTGATAGCCGGCCGTATCCGGTGCCCGGCAGGGAGCCAGGATGGGGTGGTGTGCATTGAAGTCTCCCCCTATGATCACTCGGTCGTGTGCAGCAGAAGCACAGACCTGGCTGATGTCTAAGCTTCTACAGCGTGGCCGGCTGTACACGTTGTACAGTTTGAGGGGCCCCCCGGCCAGGTGAACCTCGACGGCAAGGGATTCAACATCGTCTCCACAGTGCGATGCATCGGCTATTGCGGAGCAGGGGATTATTGCTCTCACAAGGGTGATCAAGCCTCTCTTGCCAGGTGTTCGTGGCAGTATGAAGACATGATACCCTGAGAAGCGAACAGTGTCCACTGTTAGTCTCCTGGAGCATGACAATGTCAATGTTCCTTGATCGCACTACTGCTTGGAGAAAAGCGTTCTTTGCAGAGAAGCTATTGATGTTCCCCTGTAGGATGCTTAGATGGTGTGTCATGATGTTAATCAGTGATAGTTACATCAGAGACATCGTCGGAGTCTGACAACTCCATTGCGAGGTCCTCGCTGGTTGAGGGCTCCTCGTCTTTTGTCAGGCTATCCTTGGGTCCACTGGGGGATGGAGAGCCTTTGGTAGCTCTGACTTTGGTTGGTTTGGCTTTTCTCTCAGGCTTTTTCTTGGCTGGTCTTGCCTGGGCAAGGTCAGCGTGGTGTGGCTCTGGCTGCACAGATTCAGCCTGTTTTGGAGTGGGGAGGGGAGTCTCGTCCTTGGGTGAGGGTGGGGCTGGCTTTGCTCTATCCAGCTTTCTTCCCTTCAGGGCTGCGACAGTCTGGGTCATTGTGAGAACGGCTACCTCACATTCGAGCTTGTATTATTATTATCATTATTGAGATCTAGCTTTGGCCGACCCTTCCATATATATGGCCCGGCCTGTGTCAGCTATTTATCGCTGTCTCATTTTGTTCTCTGATACTCGATGCTTACCGGGGTGGCAGGATTGCCAGCAGGCCCTCCTGCCGCCATGATGTTGTGGGTAGTCCCTATCTCAGAAACTGAGTGTGCTCACAACTCTGTGAGTAATATACCAGGGTGAAGAACACCTGTCTGTATAGTCAATTGTTTGTATGATCTGCCATGCGGATTGGTAACCTAATCTGATTCTGTGAAGAATGACTTCGGCACCTCTATTGATTGTTTCCGAGAGTGCCAGTGGCATAGAGCCTGTCGCGTCTGAGTCCCATCTGGCCGAGGGGAGGTTCTCATTTCCTCTCTGTGAAGCTGCAGGAGAAAGGCAAGAGCTGTGGCATTGGACCTGTGCCTTAAGATTTTTCGGCTTGGTTGTATGATCATGGGATTTCGGGGCATACCCCTGCCAATGTCAGCTAGTCTGTCAGCAAGCTCGTTCCCTCTGAGGCCTATGTGGCTGGTGACCAAGTCTATGATTATTCTTCTATCTCTGCGTTATGGTATGTACAATGGCCAGGATGTTGTCTTTGGGTAAGCTGTGCTGTACACAGTCATTGGCTGCCCTGTAGTCAGTATGTATGACCACATGTCTTTCCCTCAGGGACGCCAAGCCAAGTCCAGCTCCACAACCTCGTCCCCAACCCCGGGGGACGGGGGTCTCTTGGGTCTCGTATCTGTCTTCAACAAAAAAAACAGCAAGCTAAGACCCCTTTCACTGACCCGCCTAAGTCCATCGCATGCCTCACTCACATCTGGTGATAGCTGTGCTCCTAACCTCTCATGTCAATCATATTCTGCTGACATATTCTCATGTCTCATTTACATGTAGTGGCTTGGGGTGGTCTCTCGTTCACAGCAAGGCTCTCACACCTTAGGAAGTAGACAGAAGAAAGGGATGATGAGGAAGAGAGGGAAAAGGAAAGGGGGAGAAGGAAAGACTATGCAAAATTAGTTGAGGCAAGGACTCCGTCTCCTAACCCCCCTAATACAACAATAAGAATATATATTTATATATATATATATATATATATATATATATATATATATATATGTGAAAATGACTGGTCAGTTTACTTTTATTGAACTTTGTGCAAAATATTCATTATAAATTTAATTTGAGTTAGGGTATGCAGTATTATATTTTAGGAGGTATTATTTGTGGCAGTATAAAGTTATTTATATTACATATATATTTTTGCTTCTGAGTAGTAAAACAAAGTAAAAATAGATAATTCTTTAATATTTTTCTTGTTCTCAATTTTAAGAAATACAGCATCATAAATTTGAATATAAGGTATGAACTCTTAACTTTTATTAATCTATTTATTGCTTAAACCTTTGATGCATTTCATATTATTATTTCAAAATATATAATCTAATACATTAATAAAATATATTATCTAATGTATCAATAAAATACATTGTCTAATGTTTAAATGTTGTCTCATTACTGTCCCCTAAAAGGTTCCAAGATAATAAATTATAATCTTCTTGTTAGTACCATAATGTCAACAGCTCTCCAGTAACTCATACTAAAAACAATGTTAACTTCCATTCATTCTGTTTTTGGAGAAGCTCAAAACTTAATTTATTCACACTTGTGTGGTGTCACATAATCTTGTAATAGTAATGTGAATACTGAAAATAAACAGCATTCTTTCATATTTTCTTCATAGTTTCTGAGTTAAAACAATCCAAAAATAGTAAATTCCATCTCACCTTTTCTACCGCAGAATACTCAAACATTTATTAATTAATTTTTCAGCTTATTTATGTATTAACCATATTAACATTACACACATCTAAATAGTCAGAAACAGTCAGATATCAAGTCTGACTTTGCACAAGCACTTATTTAAACATTCATTTAGTGTAAAATAAACATACAAAGAATTCTCATATTTATTTACAATAATTTTGGTCCATACATATATATATACATATATATATATATACAATTAAAGCAAACTATCAATGCATTTATGTTCTAAACACTTTATATCCAGACCCTTGAAATGCCTATTTTTCTCTATTTTGCTTTATATCTACATAATTCATTCAACCTGGTCTTGACACAATCACTTACAGCAGTTTATTTGGAAATACACAGTTTAATAGTAGAGATAAGAAAACAAACCTCCTAAAACATGAAAGACAATGGAATTAGAACCAAAAAATCTGACTATGATGTTCCCAGCTTATAAGTAAAGGTTTAACATATTAATATTTCTCTGAGTAGCTATAATATCACTTTACACTAGGTACAAAACAGGTCATGGAATCATTACAAAAAGCTGTGAATTTGTGGAATGATACATTACTAGTGTGAAAATTCCTTTTCTACAGGTAATTTGTGCTTTTCCAGTGAAAACAGACTGACACACATATAAAAAAGAAGAGAAAAAATATCATATATACAGAATACTTACAGGTATGTGTGCTTGCTTTAACAAGACCAAGAGCAAAGCATACAATATGCACATGAAGGGGGATCACCCCATGGCTATTTAAAGAAGACGTTCAATGTAATGCAAAAGTTCAAAACCAACTTCAACCATGATAAGGATAATGATGATCCACTCCAGCCGTGCTGAATGCTTCTCATTCAAGTGACTCTTCAGCAGTTCCATCAGCTCGACACAGTGACCAAGCTTCACATTCATCACCTGTTGGAGAAATAGTGAGTGATGGATGAAAGTTATAGTTACAAAAATTATACCTTGAATGAAAGTAACATTTTATTTAGTTACTTTAATGCAGTGAATAAAAATTCTGCAGTGTATAGTACACTACATTGGTTTTAATGTGTTTTCTGTTTCCACAATCATAATTCATACAAATAATGGATCTGAGCTATTTGTGATGACGAAATATCAATAATCATATCTGAATGACAATACTGAGACATAAAAATAAATAAAGAAAAAAGATTCAATTCTGATTAACAGTTATTCTGCAAATTAATTGGTGAATCCATGAAAAACAACCCATACTAACAGGGTTATGCTTTAGAAGGAGAGCTTACCGAGGTGCGCTTGGAAATGTTAAGGTGGTTGGCCATCTTCTGGTAGAGCTGCTCCAACTCGGCATGGTCCCAGTAAAAGTCAGGGGTGTCAAGGAGATCGGAGCTCAGGTTAATGAGGTGACGGAGGGCAAACAACTGGCCCATCTTCTGCAGGACCTGGTCTTGGGTCAGTACCACACGGCCAGTTTTACTCAGCTCCTGTGAAAGGGGAAAGGGGATGGAATAGGATGAAGGACAGAGTAATGAAGGAGAAAGAGAAGAAGAAGAAGAAGAAGAAGAAGAAGAGGAAGGGGAAGGGGGAGGGGGAGGGGGAGGGGGAAGGGGAGGGGGAAGGGGAAGGGGAAGGGGAAGGGGAAGGGGAAGGGGAAGGGGAAGGGGAAGGGGAAGGGGAAGAGGAAGAGGAGAAGGAAGAAAAGGAGGAGGAGGGGGAAGAAAAGGAGGAGGGGGAGGAGGGGAGGAGGAGGAGGAGGCAGAAAAGAAAGAAGAGATGAAGGAGATTAAAAAGTATTTTTAAATACTATAAAAGAACAGTCATCTTTCTCTGTAAATTGTACTGCAAAAAAATCATGATTTTTATAAGGTAACCTCATATTACTCCAAGTGCCGCACATTAGTTGCCCTAAATCGTTATTAAGAGTATGACTTTAAATAAGCAACTCCAGATATTGCACCTGAAATCACTAACAACAGGAATATTTACCTCCGATACATATTCAATCTTTTCTATGTACTTGTCCAGTGAGGATTCCCAGATTCCTAATTTCACAGACATGGCCATAGCATTGCTGAATGTATACTTTTCTAAATCTGTTTGTCCTTCAGTATTCAGAATGATTTTGTCCTTCACCAATCTTGTTTTGGTCCTATAAGAAGAATTTTAGACATTAGCATACATGCATACATACACATTCATACAATGCATAAATATATATATAACACATAGTTTACATCAAAAAGAATTTATAATCTGTTTTCAACAGACCAGAAGAAAAAAAAGTACTTGCCAAGAGCACACAACCTCTTCTCCAAATTCCTTTGCTAATTCAAACTCAATGACCATCTATTCCAAGCTCAACCCCAAAGGTCTGGGTTGCCTCCAATCAGAGCATCATCTCTAAAAGATATATTTTTCTCCCCCTCTTTTATGTAAATGGGTCAACTAATATATTTTGACATGGTTGGCATATTTCTTCCAGCCCCACCCTCTTCTTATACCTCACTGTGCCTTTTGTGCATCTGAGTGGTTTCTCCTTCCATCCCATCCCCTCTATAAGCCCCTCCGAGCCACAAGACACCAATACACCCATCATTCCATCCACTGCCTTCATCCCTTATTACCCCTTCATTTTCCTGAGCAAACTTGCATTATTTTGTTTTCCATTTTGCATACTACCAAAGGAACTAAGTTAGCCAGACCTTGAGTATTCCTTGCCCAGATCCTGCTATTTTTGCAGGCAGTGATGATCTAGTTTATAATCATCTTGAGGTTATTTTCTTTTATCACGCAGTTATACGCCATTAAAATGTTTTAAAACCAGCCTATATGCTCCAAGTCTGGAGGAGTTTTATGGATATGTAACCAAAACAGTAGGACGGGAGGGTGGAGGTGGGCTTCCCTAATTGATGCACAGTATGAGACTGTGCATTGTTTGGTGTGTCTTTTGGTGTCTTTTGCCTTTTGGGGTTAAAATCTTACACTTGGAGGGCTCATGCATAAAGCTGACTCACGGTAAATCACTGTAGGCATACGTCAGGCTCTCACACTCCTCCTCCACAGCTTCCTCATCATATCTTCCAGTCTCATATTTCTTCAAAAAACGGAGGACGTTGTCTCGCTCTATTTCAGGCACGTTCCAAAATACAACTGAACCCTCTCGAAAAAAGTAGATCTCGCGATTTTGTGTATCTACTCGATACGTGGCCACCATGTGCAAGACATCACTGGCATCTAAGGGGAAGGCATAAATGGAGTAGTATTAATAACATTAAGTGTGATAATCTATTTTTCATGTCTCTTACTTTAACTGCAAATTATGATCATGAGTAATTAAAATCAACAAAACCTATATTCTGATACAGATGAATATTTTAAAATCTCATCAAACATTTAAGAAACTTGTCTATAAAGCAAGGAAAGATTTTCATCCTCAATCCTAAGCATTTGAGGTCACTGTTGATTAAATGTTATTATTCTAATACATAACAAGATAAAATAAGTACATTAATAAGTACACATTTAAGTACAAATGCATATATATATATACATTATACATATATATATATGTATATATATATATATATATATATATATATATATTTATAAATTCATATATATATACATACATATATATATATATATATATATATATATATATATATATATATATATATATATCTATATGTATAAATGTATATATGTATATATGTATATATGTATATATGTATATATGTATATATGTATATATATGTATATATATGTATATATGTGTATATATATGTGTATGTGTGTGTGTGTATGTATATATATATATATATATATATATATATATATATATATATATATATATATATATATATACAAACACACATATATATATACACACATATATGTGTATATACATATAAATATATATATGTATATATATATATATATATATATGTATATATGCATATATGTATATATGTATATATGTATATATGTATATATGTATATATGCATATATGAATATGTGTATATGTGTGTGTGTGTGTGTGTGTGTGTGTGTGTGTGTGTGTGTGTGTGTGTGTGTGTGTGTGTGTGTGTGTGTGTGTGTGTGTGTGTACACACACACACACACACACACACACACACACACACACACACACACACACACACACACACACACACATATATATGAAAAAAAATGTGAGCCCCTATGAGTGTGTAGAGCAGCAGGAAACTTAATTCAAATCAAGCTGTGACAGCAATAAAATGATCATAGGATAACCATAAACATAACATGAGCCGAGACCTGGGGATTGATAAGCTGCTACCATGCCTTATAATCATGTGCCTTTTACTTGGAAATTACATAAATGTTATTGAATACTAAAGAAAATCATAATATGAAAAAAAGTAGCTAATGTCTTCATCAAGAAGTTACAATGACTAACTATCCTACTTAAAAACAATAAAAATTTACCAAAAGGAAAATCATATACAGGGGCTGAAAAAATTAAACAGATGAAAAAAAACATGTTTTTGAAATACCAACAAAAGGCTAATAGAATGAGGTTAAAGCTGTTAGTAATGCTATTTATTACAGTAAAACATTAGAATCCAAATAAATAAAATGGAAGAAAAAAAGAAACACAGGGAGAGAAAGACAAAGGTAAGCTTACAAACAAGCAAAAACCTGATACAAATGTAAAGTTCAAACTCTTACCATGATCATGCAAGATGAACCATACTTAATTAGTCCCTCAACATATCTACAGTATTTTCAATTCAAACAGAAGCTATTGAATCACAAACTACCACTGCAACTAAATCAACCCAAAGTCTTCTTATCTCATATGCCAAATTACAAGATACTCTATATACACAATTTCTCTATATTTCCAAACCCTATTATAACAAAACACACATGTATGTACTGAAAGTAAGAACAACTGGAATAATAAAAAATGCTTTTACCTTTCTGATACCCAAACATAATTCTACTGGAGGTTGTGTCTCTATAACATTCATTCCTTTGAAAAAGTGAGGCAGTAATCTCATGATTAATGAAAACCTATTGTACTTGTCCTTAACCTAATGCCAGTTGGAGTTTCATGTGTCATGCTGGACCCCGCACAAGGCATAGAATGCAGTCATCCCTTGAGTGAAAAATTAGAAGTATAGGAAAAATATAACTTCCTTATAATTTTGGCAGTAGCATTTACAATTTACCAAGCTAAAAAGTGACTTTAAGCCTACTTTTAAAGGGCCTTAACTCCTCAATCATTACAGTCATGGCCAAACAAGTGAACACATGTTTAGCACACATAACATTGATGAGGCTCAGTGGATGGAGCATTGACATGGAGAGGAGTCCATGGCATGTATGGACATGCCACAAGGATAGGCATTCTTTTCTGGAAAGGAGTCCAGTCCATGGCATGTATGTACATACCATGAGGACAGGCAATCATTTCTAGCTTCAAAAGGTTAAATGCTTAGTCAACTAAGTTAACTATATGAGATTGCACTATATATTATGAAGACAAGAACTACATATCAGGAATGAAGGAAAGAACTACAGAATACGTTTGAACTTGCAGATATGTATTAAGTGTTATTGCTTTTTAAATATGGATTGAGCAACCATAATACGCTGAACTAATGCTGCTACTATTCAGATGATGTAATAAAGTTATGAAGAAAACACAACAGAAGAACCCATTCACTTCATCCAACACTCAAGAAGGGGGTGAAGGGAAGGGTGTTCCTTTTTTGACGACCTCTGGTGTTTAGCGAAGGGAAATGAAATCAAGAAAAAGAGTAAGAGGAAAGCTAGTGAATTCCCAACAGCCAACAAAGGCATCATCATACAGCGAGGCAGAACTGGAAAAGTTTCAGAAAATTACAATTTGATGATAGGTCATAAAAGTAGAATTTCATTAAACAAGAAGAAGAAGAAGGATAACATTTTTTTGTAGACTGAAAAAATTAAATATCAGTAATTTACTTTGTTAAGATACTTTCATATTCATAAATATATCTTTTGTTTACACTTGGCATAACTCTGAACATAAAAATATTACCACAGTATAAAACAATCACTTTTCCAGTATTCATCTGACATGTCCCACATATACACATAGGTTTTGCCTCTTTTTCCCCTTCCATAAATAAATAAATCTTACCTGGTACAGAATGTGAAGGGGCATGAAACCCAGACTTTGACGACAAGTGTGCATGGCTGTCAGAGTGCATTCCAGGTGCCGTACTCATCTTATCATTATTGGTGTTACCTGGATTAATGCCAGCTGAGACGTAGAGACCTTGATGTGTTAGGCCGTCCAGAAGTTCATTTAAGTCATATTCATCTGCCGTTGCATAAGCGGTGACTTGCCATTCCTGGTGAAGGAGAGATGTTAAGTAATATGCGAGTGTTTCTCAAACATGGCTCTGTTTACTTTATATATCTACAGCTTAATAAACCAGAAAGTATGTGGAAATATAGATATAAAACTGCTGACTGAGTTGAGCACTATCATGATATTCAATGCATTGTAAAACAAAATGATAAAACTTTAATGCTAGGTCTATGCCTCACTATTAATTTAAATGCTCAAAATGCAGTCTATACAATTTCCTTACAAAAACATCATACAATTAAAAGACAGATGTGATTCTGCTTATAACTAAGGATCTTTGGTATATTTACCTAGTTACATATACCATTTCCCTGATTATATATTTCCTACACAAACAATAGTTCCTCTCAGCATAGTATTAACATCATAACTGATGAACCTTATTCATGTTGGCAAATATATAAAAGGTATGAATGAAAATGAATATCTTTCACAATACAAGAGATGTATTTGACCAGTTTAGATTACATTTTCATCAGAAGTACATGAAATACATGTATTTCTGATGAAGATATAATCAAAACAGGTCAAATACACCTCTTGTATTGTGAAGATATTCATTCTCATTCATATCTTTTATACAATAAATACAATATCATACCTGTTAAGGTTCTAGATGTAGGAATCTCAGAAAATCCTATACTCACTTTTAATCACAAAAACATGTTATCATTTTATTTGTGCTTCATTGTCAGAGTAAAGGGCACTTACCTCATATTTGAAACACACACACACACACACACACACACACACACACACACACACACCACACACCACACACCACACACCACACACCACACACCACACACCACACACACACACACACACACACACACACACACACACACACACACACACACACACACACACACACACACACACACACACACATGCATATGTACATACCCATACCTCTATATATTTATCTCTACTTATTTATCTTTTCATATTATATTAATAATTTTAATAAAAAAAAAAATTCTCAACACAAACATATTTACTTGACTGAAGTCTCCTAAAATAACAAAACAAAAGTACATTTTCATCACACATCTGCAATCATGCATTCCCTTGGCACGAGCACAGAAAGAAATTGAACATCCAAATCTGCAAATTACATGTTGAGGAATACTGATCACCAAGAGAATGATAAAAATAACCAAAACAAAGAAGCAAATACCAAATTTAATCAATGAAATTAGTTTCTTTTTGTCTAACATGGGATTCCTTTCATAAAATTTTGATATTATGTATCCTATATTGTTTAAATTCAGATAGTTTTAACTCCTCTTTCATTCTACTCTAGACACATACCAAAGCAACGGACTCCAAATATAGAGGCAATCAAACTAAGAATAAATGTACGTTCTAAGCTTACTCGGGGTGGCGGTCTGTGAACTTGGACTTCGGGTAGAGAAAAGTCGGGATCAAAAGTAAGGAACTTGTGCCGTGCCAAGGGAGCAAAGCCTGCTACTGTCTCTTGAGCCTGGAACACATAGGCAAACCCATCACTTTTACTTACACATTCAAACTACTACTATTGCACATAAGTCCTTTTCTGGACAGCTCATCTTTCTTGCCAGAATTTATGGTTATCTTCAAGTAATCAGAAAAAAAGGCTCTCATTGTCACTATCCCAACCCTTATTCCTATTTTATTTGACAATTTTCTTTCTTAATTCAACTGTCATAAAAATCATCAAAAGTATTACCTCATCAGACTCTGTGGAAACCTGCTTCTTCTTCCGCTGAACTCTTTTCTTTGCTTGTAATGAAGATATTCGATTGTGGATGCTAGAGAAGTCATTTCTACCTTGTGTTATGTTTCTAGTAGCCTGTGATGTGCCACTTAATAAAGTGACTTTACTATTGACTACTTGAGTCAACACATTAGGTTCATGACTAAATGGCATTCCACTATTACCCCTATACTTTATAGCTGCACCATTAGATAAAGTCTGTGATAACTGGGAATTAACAAGAGGTCTTCTCTTGACAAATGAGTCACTGGAAGCTCTTCTCCCTCCCTGGTGGCAGCTTACATGATATTGTGACACAAAAAAACAGTTATTCCCTATATTTCCATATGCTGATGACAGCAACCTCCCTGAACCTACAGTCATGCTAATGCCATGGTAGTAATTTTGCTGCAAATTAGTCCGAGTATGTTTGAGTCTTTGATGAATTGGTATTACATCTGACAAGAGCTGTCGTCCAACTGTCAGTGTTCTACACGCCATTTCACAAGGGATATGCCTGAAAAATAAGCCAAAAATTAATGAAATCAGCTTCATTAAAGTAAAGAATGATAGTGTCAGTGACTGTGATAATGGCTCTGATATAATAACAAGGAGACATTTGTGGCTATATCTGAAGAGGAACAGCTTTGATAAGCTATGCAATAAGGTGGATAGTTCCTTTCCATCCTGACAGACCCCAGCTGATGCCAGTACTTAACTGAGTCAGCTGGGAAGGGCTGTCAGGCCTAAACTAGTCATTGTAACTGCAAAATCTGTGTTCTACCACTGAGCTAACCTATGCAACATTTATGACACTGACATCTGTAACTATAAATCCACTGTGCAACAGTGACTAGCACCTGACTGAATAATTTTATGGGTCATGTTTTATTACTTTTAAAATCATAGTCTTTTACTTGTATATAAGATAAATGACTATATTTTCATAAGTAGTATCCCTTAGTTAAAATACTTGAAAAATATCTTTACAAAAATAAAAATAGTACCTTAAACTTACATTTCACACTAAACTTATTTCTATTCTTAGCTTACATGATCAGGATGAAATAACATTCCTTTTTATAGAATACAGAAACTTCCAAAAAATACTCTTATCTAAGTGTAAATGACTGTTTGTATTAATCATGAACTTATTATTCAGTACCTGAGGAGTGACATGACTTTGGTGACTTCAGGAAAAATAAAATCCTTTTCAAAAACAAACAGCACTATACAAACTGATCATCCTGGGTTAAAAGACAACTGCCTTTTTCCCTACATATATTATACAGCAAAAGTTATTTCTTATGGTATAAACTGTGCAAGCCAGCACATTGTCTAATGTTGCCACAAGAGATGTTAAAAATGGTGTTGGTGCTCAATACCGAGATTTCAATAAGGACTAAAAGCCAGCACAATGCATTTAAAAATAACATTATATCATAGCTTCAACAATCTTCTCATGATGCATTTACAGAATCATAAAAATCTCTACAACTGAAGAAAAAAAATACCTCTGAAAATGAGATAAAATGAATCATTCTAATTGGCAAAGGTTCTGAAAATAGTTGCTCAAGCGAAAAATTAGAAACCCTGGTAATATACACTTTACCTTGCTCTCTATGCTTTTGGCTGTATCATGGGTGCTTTTCATTTACCATTAACACTCTGTTTGCCATGACGTGATCATACACCATCAGTGATTAGGGCCATGTGCCATATTTCATTTACAAATTGGTGTAGTGAAACCACAACGGACATGTAATATAATAAATTCAGTTAACAGTTCCTCGGTGCTAAGTAAGAATGTCAATCTTATCTAGAATGATCCCAAAACCATCATCTTCCCGCACCAGACCGTGGGACGAACTACAGCACTTACCTGCCTCCTTAAAGTACACTCACTACGCGCCTCCAATGCTTCTGTCAACACCACAGTCATTGGGTATATCTTTCCATCTTCCTGCTCTCCTTGGTTAACAGTTACAAGCATTCATGGCACGTTATCCTTCAACCTTGGACTTATTATCTATCATGTGGATAAGGAGTGTTTAAAGGTATTCTGTTGCTGCAATACTATACACAGTGATAAAAAGCTCTTATAGGAGGATCTGCTCTAAAGAGATGGCACTAAACAAGTAACTCAGCACTAACTTACAGCATGAAACTGTAAATATTA
>NC_061842.1:17187157-17189657 GCF_019202785.1 Penaeus chinensis
ATCATTATTATCAGTAGTGTTATCATTGTCATTATCCTTAATACAATCATCATTATTATGACTATTATCATTATTAATAATATTGTTTTCATCATTACAATCATTATTATAGGCCAATCACCCTTGATGCCTCTAATGAATGTGTTATCAACTATGCTATATGAGGTCCAAGTGAGAACATTAGACTGTGTGACGACTGACCCTGATCAGCTGATTGTCAAGTACAACTGCTCTCGCTGTGTGAATGGTTATCAGACTTGGGAGGTGACATCAGCGTAGAGCCATTTTAACTGTAAAATCACTGGTAATTAAATGTGCAGAGAATGTGGATTACTTTTTGAAGAGTTACATTTTTTTTTCGTCAAAGAAAATATGTTATCTTATATCTGTCTATGGATTTATGAACTGTATTCATGTTGACAAATGTAGAAAAGGTATGAATGAGAATGAATATCTTCACAGTACGAGAGATGTATGTTATACTCGAAACCGGTCAAATACATCTCTTGTATTGTGAAAGTATTCATTCTCATTCATACCTTTTCTACTATGGATCTATCAATTTATACATCTATCTATATGTGTCCATGTGTCCACCTATCTAACTATCAATCCATATATCTATCTACCATCCTACCTACCTATCTCTCTCTATCTCTCTCTCTCACTCTCTCTCTCTCTCTCTCTCTCTCTCTCTCTCTCTCTCTCTCTCTCTCTCTCTCTCTCTCTCTCTCTCTCTCTCTCTCTCTCTCTCTCTCTCGGTCTGTCTATCTACCTATCTATATGTCTATAGTGTGACCGCATTGACGATATTTTTGATAAGTTGGGTTCAAATACACACTTAATCGTTCTTACTCTTGAATATCTTGTCACATTAATATCAGTGTATTAAGAGTGACTCCAATCAGTGTAGCCTTCAGTCTAGATAATATCCAATGACAGATTCCATGTGAGAAAAAAATATCTTAACTGGTAAATGCAATATTGCAAAAGTGAATTATTACCGTGATATTTCAGAATCGATACACTAACGAACATAAAAAACTGACACGAAGTATTTAATGTTTTCTTTATACGCCTCTGTTTTTTTGAAAAACGCATTTTACAAAGAGAGAATTTTCACTTTCGTCCTCATATTTAATAATTAAGGTCATCTTATCATACGCATAATTGTTTACACGGTTCTTATCTACTACATTGTTTACTAAATAGTTATTTTGTTCATGTGCGTATCTACAGGTGGCGATAACTACGTGTCAGACTGTGAATGAATGGTGGCAACTCACATACACACACGCATATATATATATATATATATATATATATATATATATATATATATATATAAACTCACACACACACACACACACACACACACACACACACACACACACACACACACACACACACACACACACACACACATACATATTTATTAGTATGTTACACGAATGAATGCTGAGCGTAAGAAGCAAAAGGCAATACGATTAATTAATAACAAAAACACACACACAAAAATACATGATATTCTCGTGCGACAAGAGCCCATTGAGAGAATACACGGATTCCATGACCGTAACCCCGCTGACCTGCACCTTTCCCGCTCTGCCACCGCATTACAGGTCGCGGCAAGATGAAGTTCCTGGACGGCAGGGCCTACATGTACAAGTACCACACCCAAACCACAACTCAAGTGGTAGGTTCCTCGCCCAAGAACACGACCATATCGATGGAGGCGGAACTTTCCCTCAACGTTCTCACCGCCTGCGAAATGGAGCTTGTTGTGAGTGTTTTTGTTGTTTATTTTGTTTTGTTTCGTTTGATTTTTTTATGCGCTTGGTCTTTTTGTTTTCTTCTATTTCGTTCGCTCTTCTTCTTCTTCTGTTTAGCTCTCTTCTTTGCTTCGTCCTCTCTTCTCTTTTTTTTCTGTTTAAGCGTTTGCCTTTTTTTCGATTCGTGTATGTCGCCTCTACACAAGAACTGAATTACTCAATTTTATTTTTCATCTTCATGCACTCTGTAGATTTTATTATATCGCCATTGTTAATATCATTATTTCTGATATTATTACGAAGAGTCATGTCAGAATTACAATCAGCAACAGTAACATTAATGAAGGACTTTCCGATGTTCTATTTTCGTTTCACAGAAAAACGAATCATATTCTTCGAGTTCTTACCTTGATTTGCTCTTCTAGAACGAGACAACTTGGTCGAAGATTGAATATTATTTACTGTACTTCCTGCGTATCACAAACCATATGTTACAATTTGCATCTACCGCTAATATTACCATTTCCGCTATCACTACTTTTTTACTAGACGCACACCCTCCTCTATCATGGCTAGTACTGTTATCCCTACCCATCTCTGCTACTTTTGGACTCTTCATACCATTGCCACCACCTCAACCATCACAACCATAATCTCTATTACCTCCACCACCATACCTACCACTACCACCATCTCTGTTGCCACTATTATCACTAAAACCTTACGTA
>NC_061842.1:17217157-17222157 GCF_019202785.1 Penaeus chinensis
CTTGCTGTCAATATAAGCCAAAGAGTATGATAATGATAGCAATGAGAATGATTATAATTCTGATGATGATATTGGTAGTAATTGTGATAGTTATAATAGCAATTCGATGAACAAAATTGACAAAAATGATGGTAATGATCATAATGATAATGATAATAATAACACCAACACCAACACCAACACCAACACCAACACCAACACCAACACCAACACCAACACCAACACCAACACCAACACCAACACCAACACCAACACAACCACCACCACCACCACCACCACCACCAACACCAACACCACCACCACCAACAACAACAACAACAACGAAACCACCATCAAAGACGCTGATAACAAACTAAAAAAAAAAAACTAAGCAACCTCTACCCTCCCCCTCACCCCTCCCCCCCACCCCCACCCACGCCTCCCTCAGACAAAGAGGTGGTGTCGCAGCTCCACCTCCGGAAGGAACCGACAGGCTTCCTCAGCGCCGAAGGCTACTGGTTCCTGCGGGTGCCCGGCTGGACGAGCGTGGAGGTCAAGGGCGACGTAAAGGAACTCAGGAACAAGATCTATCAGGTGAGATCCGCTGAGGGAGACGGCGAAGGGACGTCACAGCGGCTGGTGTAGGTTTCTTTTTTTGCATATTTATCCATCTGTTTGTATATTTATTTAATTGTCTGTTTGTATATCTATTTAATTGTTTATTTGTATATTAGTTTATTTGTTTGTTTGTATATGTATTTAACTGTTTATTTGTATATTAGTTTATTTGTTTGTTTGTATATTTATTTATTGGTTTGGTTGGTTATGTATTCGTCTGCTTGTTTACTTTTTACTGTTTTGTTTTTTGCGTTTACTAATTGACTGTGTTTATTCTCCTGCGCCCCCTGCCTCATCCCCTATCCTCCTGCGCCCCCTGCCTCATCCCCTATCCTCCTGCGCCCCCTGCCTCATCCCCTATCCTCCTGCACCCCCTCCCCCATCCCCTATCCTCCTGCGCCCCCTGCCTCGTCCCCTATCCTCCTGCGCCCCCTGCCTCGTCCCCTATCCTCCTGCGCCCCCTGCCTCGTCCCCTATCCTCCTGCGCCCCCTGCCTCGTCCCCTATCCTCCTGCGCCCCCTGCCTCATCCCCTATCCTCCTGCGCCCCCTGCCTCATCCCCTATCCTCCTGCGCCCCTTGCCTCATCCCCTATCCTCCTGCGCCCCCTCTCCTCACCCCTTATCCTCCTACGCCCCCTGCCTCACCCCCTATCCTCCTGCGCCCCCTGCCTCACCCCCTATCCTCCTACGCCCCCGGCCTCATTCCCTATCCTCCTGCGCCCCCTGCCCCATCCCCTACTCGCCCCTAGTTCGACGGAGAGGTGCGCTACGGCCCGAACTGGGTGCTCGAGGTGGGGGGGCGGTACGGCGACCTGTCGACGCGCCTGCAGTCTCTGCACGACTTGCTCCTCGACGTCACGCTGCCCGGACGAGGCCTGACGCAGATCAACGCGACCTTCCACGCCAACGAACGCCTAATGAGTGTGGTCACGCACGTACGTCTGTGGAGTCTTGTCTGACGCGGTTTTGGTTTTCCCTTTTCGTAAACATATGTTTTTTTTTTTTTCATGAATTAAGTTTTTTATTTTATTTTCATAAATAAACGTGTTTTTTTTTTCATAAATATATATATATATATATTTTCTCTTAACTTTTCTTTTCTTCTCTTTCATTTTGTTTCTTCACATTTATGTTCCTGTTAAAAACGTTAATCGTAACCAGAAAAAAAAATTCATATGGTATTTAAAGTAATTATCAATACATAATTATTATACAATACACTCTCCATCCCTTCCTCGTAGGTCTTGATCAATAAAACTCACAAGTACGGCGTGAAGGCGTCCTATGTCCACGGCGAGGACGACCTGAGGGTGAGGGAGCACAGCGTCAACCTCGAGCTGTACCTTCCCGGGCGTCAGTACAAACTCCATACGGAAATATCCATCGGCACCGTCATCACCGTTGTCAATGACATCCATCTCGATAGGTAGTTTTTTTGTGTGTTGTTTTCTCCTTTGGCTGTTTGTCTTGTTGGTTTGTCTGTCTTTCTTTCTCTTTCTTTCTTTCTTTCTTTCTTTCTCTCTTTGTTTGTTTGTTTGTTTGTTTCGAACTCTCTCTCTCTCTCTGTCTCTCTCTCTCTTTTCTCTCTCTCTCTCTCTCTCTCTCTCTCTCTCTCTCTCTCTCTCTCTCTCTCTCTCTCTCACACTCTCTCTTTCTCTCTCTCTCCCCCTCTCTCTCTCTCTCTCTCTCTCTCTCTCTCTCTCTCTCTCTCTCTCTCTCTCTCACTCTCTCTTACTCTCTCTCTCCCTCTCTCTCTCTCTCTCTCTCTCTCTCTCTCTCTCTCTCTCTCTCTCTCTCTCTCTCTCTCACTCTCTCTTTCTCTTTCTCTCTCTCTCTCTCTCTCTCTCTCTCTCTCTCTCTCTCTCTCTCTCTCTCTCTCTCTCTCTCTCTCCCTTCTCTCTCTCCCTCTCTCCTCTCTCTCCTCTCTCCTCTCTCCCTCTCTCCCTCTCTCCCTCCCTCCCTCCCTCCCTCCCTCCCTCCCTTCCTCCCTCCCTCCCTCCCTCCCTCCCTCCCTCTCTCCCTCCCTCCCTTCCTCTCGTTTCGTGTCTCTCCTTCTCTCCATGCATCTCTTGTTTAACATTATCATTTTTACAACAAAAGACAACGATCCGACTACTAACAAATAGAACGAGGCAAATTTAATCATCCTGAAGATGTTTTTGCATATGATTAATGATCTGCAACAATGTTCCCCGCCAGGCACCGTGACATCCACATGCGAGTGACGGCAGACATTCTTCAGCCCAGGCAACGAGGGCTCAAAGCGCTTCTCAAATGGGACGCTAACAGGTACTGATTAAAAAAAAAAAAAGGATAAAACAAAAATCCAGAAAAATATGGATTAAATAAGAACAATAATATTGTATACACCTCTGTTATATTTTTAGTTGTTTTTTTGGCAGTGTTGTATGATTTTGCAAATATACACGTCGATTTTCGTATTATTTTCCCACGAGTAGGTACTTTTATCTCACGATGTTCCATTTTCTCCCACGTATGGTTTAGGGATCCCAATCAAAAGCTGGACATCGAGGTCAGGTACGAGACACCGAACGACAGGCAAGTCACGGTATTACTAGACAGCGTGCTAAGTTTCCTGGGCCAGCAGTACCGTGCTAACTGGAGAACCAATAAACAATGTGAGAACGCGTGTTGTTGTTCAAGTCTGATGGGTTTGTAATGCTCTCTCCTCTTATGGGAAGTTAGTGTTGTTCTGGTGTGTTATTAGTGTTTTCTCCTTTTTTTTTTTCTTTTCTCTTCTCTACTTCTCTCACTTCTCTTGACCACTCCCCTTCGATTACCATACTTCTTTTCCCCCTCTTCTCTTCTCTCCCTTTGCTTTTCCCTTTTAATTGCTACACCCTCCGCTCTCTCTCTCCTCTCCCATTATTGTCTCCCTCTTCACTCTTCCCGTTCAGCTACCACCCTCCTCTCTCCCTCCTCCTCTACCCTTCACTCCTCCCACTTAACCTCACCCCTTTTTAGCGAACTGCGAATAACATTTTTGCAACACTCACATTCTAAACCCTTTACGTATCACAACGAACAGTACAGTACATCGACCGCGACCTGATATGGGAACACAAAAACGAGGGATCTCTCAGCTGGATGGAACCGAGCCGTCGAGTGCAGGAGATCGCCACTAACTTCACCATCAGATTCCGGCGTGGAGATACCGCAGAGTTGTACGGCAAAGTGGACATCACGACACCCTTTATACACTGGAAGCAGAACTATCTTGAGGTCAAGTGAGTGTGTCTTTTTATCTGTTTTTCTTTATGAAGGTTCTGTACAATTTTGAGGTTTTTTTTCAAGTTGTTGATAGTTACATTGGTATTTTATATATGTAAGGATGATATTTAAGGCACAGAGAAATGGATAAATAGGTCACAAACTAATTACTTAAAGTCAGTACCCCTCCAAATGAAAAACGCAAAACCGAATTGAAATAATGAATAGGCTCATTTTTTTAACGACCTTGGCCCTGTACCGCGCTTGATAACCAAAACATCCAACCAAGAAAAAGCAAAATCCCAAAGGGCGCTTTCGTCTCCCGACCCCCAGATACGCCCGCGACATGGACCACATCGAGAGCAGCCTCCGCTCGCGCTGGCACGACGGGGAGTTCCTCGACCTCCAGCTGCTGGCGAAGAAGACGATCGACGCCTCCACCTTCAGGATCGAGACCAAGCTGGACGTGAGCTCGTCCTTCGAGGGTTTGGTCAGCGCCAGCACCGGCATCAGGCTCGAGAAGACGCCAGGAATCATTGATACAAATATTTACATACAGGTGCTTGAGTTTAGGATTTATTTTGGGGGGAGGATGCTATATATGAATGAAGTTAGGAAGTAAGTAATCTAAGTGAATGTGTTTTTTTTTTTTATTTTTTTAAATATAAAAATGAGTTAGGAAATTATATAAAGTAATCTGTGTGAATACTTTTAACCTTTTTTTTTTTACTTCTCTTTCGACTTATAAGTGATAAAAAAAATATGTATTAGTTATTAAAGTCTATAAACAAAATGCAAAATTTGAATTTTCGATAGAAAACAATCAATTTTTAATAAGAGAATATTAATCGTTCATTTCACCAGACAAGTCGATAGTTATTTAAAGTACAGGCATAAAAAATCAATTATTCCACAAATACGAAAAAACACAGTGCCACTTTAATGAGTAATCAGAAAACTCGTCTGACAGCTAACTGCTATTCATTTGCAATATCTATCAATGTACTTATCAGCTAACATTACTCTCACCACTCTCACCTATCCCACTGCTGTCTATGAGCTATCGGATGACAAAAAACCCGCCCTCTCTTAACCTCCCTTCCCCTCTACTCCCCTCGCGCAGTGGGACACAGACAGACTGGAACTGGCTCTCGAGGGCAAGGACGATAGCT
>NC_061842.1:17227157-17239657 GCF_019202785.1 Penaeus chinensis
CTCGCCCTTTGAGCCCTTCCAGTACGGTGACCGGCACTGAGTCGTTGAGAAATGTTTCGTTACGTTAATTTTAGGAGTGATGAATGGATTTTATATTTTGACTTTCTTTTCGTCTGATGATTTCTTTTTTTTTTTCTCATTTGCTTTCAGTTTCAGTTATTCGTTGATATATTCACTCGATTCGTGTTTGCTTATCTGTGCGTTGTTGCTTTATATATAAAGAAAAAACAAAAATAAATAATCCTTGACATAACTAAATGTAGACATCAAAACTAAACTATCAACTTTATGCAAAACACAAGAAAGAAAATTCAGAACCCACACACACAAAAAAAAGCCTCACCACCATTATTATCACCAACGCTCTTAGCAACACCATCACCATCCTCACACACACACGAACACGAACACACGCGCGAACACACATATAAACACACACAAACACGAGCACACAAAAGGCACACACGCAACGAACACACAAAAGGCACACACGCAACGAACACACAAAAGGCACACAAAACGAACACACACACACGGACATGAATTGATGTTCCTCAGCACCACTACTATCAACCGCACCAAGACTCCTGACACGACACTGAGAAATCGTCCTTAACCTTCCCCCAGGACCGGCAACTTCATGTGGAAGTTGACTGCCCTCGACGTCGTGAAGTCCCATTTGGTGGCGAACTTCGGCTGGGGCGAGAAAGGACATCAAGCTCGACGCCACGATCAAGTTCCAGGAGAAGTTCATCCAAATGGTAGGATGCTCTGGAACCTTTTTTCTCTCTTTTATAGAGTTTTTTCCCTTTCCTAGGGATTTGGGTGCCTCG
The DNA here is from genome assembly GCF_019202785.1 of Penaeus chinensis. NCBI lineage: Eukaryota > Metazoa > Arthropoda > Malacostraca > Decapoda > Penaeidae > Penaeus > Penaeus chinensis. The sequence continues at coordinate 17,227,991 of NC_061842.1, forward strand.
TATATGATTTTGTTTCTGACAGTGATGATAATGTTTGCATCCTGGCAAAGTCCCCGCCTTGCCTCAATCCCCGATCCTCCCGCTCAGTTCGACGGCACGCTGGAGACGCCGTGGGAGGACCTGGAGCGCTCTGCCCTTCGCCTGGAGGGGAAGGCCCAGCAAGGCGGCTACCGGAACCAGCTGGTGTTGGAGGGCGCCGGGAGGGTCTACCAGGGCACGCTCTTCCTCAAGTACCAGAGTGATGACGAGTGGGACGTCAGCGTCGAGGTGAGTGGTGATTTTGCTTTCTTGATTTATCTAATTAATTTATTCATTTATGTTTTGGTACTCTTTTTTTTTTTTTGGGGGGGGGGGCATTTAATTTTCGTCTTAGGCATCGTTTCCATTTCTATTTGTTTTTATTTATTTATTTATTTGTTATTCTTATATTCGTCTTCTTTTTGTTTTCTTCTCATGTCATTTTTTTCTGTTTTTATTTTTTGTGGAGATATGTTTGCAGTTTGAGAATATTCTAAATCATCTTTTCTTTAAATCTATTGTTTCTGTTGATGTAAAATTAAAGTAATTGTATTCCTGAAAATCACACTTGCCGATCTGTAAGAGTTACTCTCTTTTGAAAAATATGTATACTTCAAATACTCATGCCACACGCAGCACTCAAGATCACCCATATTCTGTTTTTTTAGTAACAGTAACTCCAATACCATTGTTATGTCTTCAAAACTCCCAATTCAAACATCATATTTCGAAATTCCGCCGGCATCGCTAACTCCCAACTCTATTACTCTGATTTGAAACATTTCGGAATTCCAATGCTGCTGATATCGCCGACTCTCATGTCCGTCGCTCTAATTTCAAAATGTATGATTTCAAACGTCTAATTCTAGAAACCATCATCGCTGAGTTTTATTACTCTCATTTCAAAACTCCCGCTTTCACCAATCTAATCTCTAAACTCCAGTTCCGCCATCATTTTAGCTCCATGTTTCATCACTCTAATCTCAAAACCCTAATTCTATCAACATTTTTACCTCCCAATTTCAAAACTAATTTTAAGACCCAATTCCTCCGTCATGGTTAACTCCCAGTTAACTCATCGCTAACTCATCTCCATTACTCTGATCTCAAAATTTTATTGCCGCCGTCATGTTCCTCCCAATGTCACCAGTCTAACCTCGAAACCTTATTGCCGCCACGATTTTAACTCCCAGCTTTACCACTCTGATTTCAAATATCTAATTTAACCGTCCTTTCCCCTCCCGATTTCACCAGTCTGAGCTCGAAACCCTAATTCCGCCGTCCTCTTCCCTCCCAATGCCACCAGTCTGAGCTCGAAACCCTAATTCCGCCTCTCGCCTCCCTCCAGGTTTCGCGCCAGTTCGGGTCCCAGCAGTCTCGTTACACCCTCCAGACGGGGCTCACCAACACGGGTCGCCAGCCCTTCAAGCTCACCTTCCACGTGACCACGCCGCACCAGGGCTTCCAGGAGGTCAAGTTCAACGTCGAGTTGAGGTCAGGTCAAGATAAGAAAGTTCGTTGGGTGTGTTGGCCTTGTTGGATTTAAAGGATCTTTTTTTGGGTGCTTTTCATTTTGAAGGGGTTGGAAATTTGGATGTTCAAATCTCGTAACTTGTGGTCTAGTAATTTTATTTTTAGATGTGTTGTTTCCATTTCGATAGGCCAATGATTTTTTTTTTTCAAATAAAAGATGGATACAATTGTTATCTTTTCATTATTGAAAATCGCTCAACTGATCATTCTTCGCTTCATATCAGCCAACAACACCAGTTTGTAGAAACACCTCCCCGAAGCACTAAACACACGCGTGCCTTCATCCCCTACAGACGACGGATTCCGTACAAGCTGAATCTGGGCTGGGGCACGGCCGTAGGTTCCGGAAACATCGAGATGACCTTCAGGAAGCTCTCCTTCAGCGAGGTCGAAGGGACGCTCTCCCTGACGATGCCACAGGAACAGGGACCCGACAGGTTCTACACCCTTGAGCTTCAGCTGACCAACGGCTTCACGCAGGACACCATCGACGTGACGTGCGCGCTCGACTTCAAGAGCAACCAGGAGTATTGGGAGTAAGTGCTTCGCTTCCGCTAAACTTTCCACTAAGGAGAGTTATTGCTTCGGTGTTTATATGCTCTTTTTTCCTATCTGTGGAACAATGCGAAGGTTATATGGTGCTGCAGTTTCAGTATAATAGTAGAAAGAAAAACACTATTTGCGAGCCATATTTGTGTATAATGGGCCTGAATCATCGCACCAACACGATAGAGTGTTTTGCTCATTATTTCATGTAATAAAAGAAAAAACAAACAAAAATGATTGCGAACTCCATACTGCATAAACCCTGACCCTTTCCTCACCCTCCGCAGCCACCTGGTCGTGAAGGGTATCGTACGACAGGTGACCTATGACCCCGGGGAGCTGAGTCTGTACCTGCTGTGGCCGGGAGCTGACCCCATCTCGTTCACGGCCGTCGGGGAGCACTACGACGACTTCCAGGTCATCAAGCCCACCGTCACGCTCGATCTCACCAGGTCGCGCTACAGCTTCGCGGGAGAGGTAAGTGTGGAAGGGAGACTGGCTTTGACTAATATATGTTCATGTATATGTATAAATAAATATATATATATATGTATGTATGTATATATGTATTTATATATATTATATGTATATATATATACATACATACACATACGTACATACATACATACATACATATATACATACATGCATGCATGCATGCATGCATGCATGCATGCATACATACATACATACATACATACATACATACATACATACATACATACATACATACATACATACATATTTATGTATATATATAGATACATACATACATACATACATACATACATACATACATACATACATACACACACACACACACACACACACACACACACACACACACACACACACACACACACACACACACACACACACACACACACACACACACACACACATATATATATACACATATATATATATATATATATATATATATATATATATATATACACACATACACATACACACACACACACACACACACACACACACACACACACACACACACACACACACACACACACACACACACACACACACACACACACACACACACACACACACACACACACACACACATATATGTGTATGTGTGTGTTTGTGTGTGTTTGTGTGTGTATAATGGACACATACGCGTTGTGTGTGTGTCTTTGTGGACGCCAAGTGCAAGCCGGTAAGGCCAGCCTCCCGCCGCAGATGCGTAAGAAGGGCAGCGAGCTGAACCTGACCGGGACCCTGGACTGGAAGCGCGGCTCGTCCGACCCCCAGAAGGTCGTCCTCCACTCGGGCTTCGTGTTCTCCGACAACGCCATGGACGGGAAGGTCACCCTGGACCTGCCTATGGTCAAGGGATGGAACAAGAACCAAGCGGATATCCATTACGAAACTCGCGAAGGACGACACCGGTTCACGTGAGTTTGTGTTTCTTTTGGGGCGACATTCTTTTTTTTTTTTTGGGGGGGGGGGGGATTTTTTGTTTGGATGGAACGTTGAGTCATGAAAAAGTTGGCTGAGATATGGAATGGTTCATTGATGCAGGAAATGGTTTGTAGAGTCATGAAAGGATTCAGTGAGTTCGTTGTTCGTTGAATCATGAGATATGATCCGTTGATTTATAATCTTCTGCTGCTGCTTGAGTTATAATCATTTATACGCTGTGATTTATATTACTACACATATTAAGATGCTAATATTACACATATTGAGAGGCTAATAGAAACGTACAGTTGATAAAACTCACATTTTATTAATGCCGAAACTTCTGTGTCACGACAAGTAATGAGATTTGTAGATTATTACAGTTTTCTTCTTTTTTTCTTTTTCTCGCGTAATGTAATATATATATATATATATATATATATATATATATATATATATATATATATTTTACATATTTCAATAAAAATATAATTCTAATGAGTTTGATTATACGAAAGATATTCTCAAAGCTCTTTTCGTATTCAACCTTTTTCATGGACTGAACATTGATTTTAAAGCATCATGCAGAATATTAGATGCAATTGTATTTCTCTCTGTATATTACACTGTATTCCCCTCAACGCAGCGTGAACATGGAAAACGGCCCGGAAGTGACCACTATCAAGGGTAACATGCTGGCTAACGGGTTTCCGGCTGGAGATGGAGAGATCACCGTTGCGTCATCTCTCAAGTGGGACAAGCAGCCACTCACACTCAACTTTAAGCAAGTAAGTTAGGGAAACGTTGAGCTTTTGCAATACGAAGGGGCAAATTTGAAGATGGATATTTCAGGTATTATATCTCAATTACTACGGCGATAATGAAGATATATAAAAATCTAAAATCAATATTTTAAATGAAGGAATATCCAGCAATAACCCCACAGTACTTCACAATGCAAGCACATCTTCTACAGGAACTGACAGTGGATGGTTACGAGGGCGACTACCATCTGGAGTGGCCCTACAAGCACAACTCGACGTCACCCTGGGAGCGTCGCCCAGTCCACGCCTCTCTCAAGCACAACTTCTTAGAGTCTGGACACCGCGGGGCGCTCCAGGTCACAGGGTCATTCACGATGGACAAGCCTGTGCAGATCAGCTATGAGTTCAAGGTGCGGGATACAAGAACTTTTGGATCGTATTGTTGTGTTTCTTGGATCGATGTGTTCAGTTTAATACACTCTCTCTTAACTGTAGTGTATTTTGACGTGGGAACTTAAACTAATGAAAATATATAATAAACTTATTTTCGGATAAAGGGTCTAAGAACACCTTTGGACGCGTATGCTTTCATATCATCAGTTTACATCATGTCTGTGTGAGTCTAACATGTATACGCACAAATATAACAAATAATGATATAGCCACAATGTTTCATCATCTCAGTCTTGATGCTGAGCATCTTTGCACTCATATATAACTCAAGAGATTATTTACGGTTCACTGGGAAGTGCGCTCGCGTCCTAGATACGGAGAGCGTATGGAAACTAAAGACACCAAGAGACTTGCTGGTATAAAACAGGGCCAGAATAACATCGAACATCCTTCACCCATCAAACATCATTCATCCATCATGCCTCCTTCACCCTTCAAACATCCGTAACCCTTCAGACATCATTCGCCTATCAATCCTTGACCCATTGCATTCAAGGACGCTCCTCCCTCCTTTCCGACCAGTTCCCTTCGAGCGGCGACGTGCGGGTGGTGATGGGCGTATCCTTTGGCGTCCTCGCCGTGAGCGTGAAGGCCGACCGCGTGACCGTGGTGCTGGGCGACGGCATCCTCAAGCAGAGGACGTCGCTCGAGATCGACAACTTCCTGTGGCCCTTCGGCGTCTCGTCGACGAAGGAGACCAACCAGAAGTCAGACACCGAGCGAGAGGTGGGACGTCGATTGAATGGTTTTATTTATTTATTTACTTATCTGTTTCATTTTGCTAGAACATTTTTGTTTTATTGTTTTTGTAATGCAATATTTGTTGGGGTGATTTATACGTCTAACTCTTGGGCACTGGTGTTGTTTGTTTGCTTTTATTTATTGAAATATTCGAAGAATTTAAAGTAGGATTTTTTGTGGGGTCTTCAATACAGATACCTACTGAACACTGGCGATTTTTTTTTTGTTATTTTTTAAATAAAAGTTTTGAAGAATTTGAATTATGTTTTTTTGTGGTATGTTTAATATAGATACTTATTGGGCGCTGTTGTTGTCTTTTTCAGAGAGTGACAACACTGGAGTTATATGATTTGCAGAACGATGAAAGTCGAGTTTGCGTTTCCTTTGCCCATAATTCTGCTCAGTCAGGGAGACATTTCTCTGTCAAAGGTATGTCGGACGCGCGAATGCTGTGGCAATATGGTTTATATTTACTTCGGTAATTTGTTTTCATTCTCTCTCTCTCGCTCTCTCTCTGTAATCTTCCGCCTTCCATCCCTCTCTCCCTCCGTCCCTTCCCTCATCGCTTTCACCCTCCCTCTCTCCCTCTCTCCTACCCTCCTTCCCTGCCACCTTCCTTCCTTCCATCCCACCCTCCCATCACTCCCCCTTCCCTACCTCCCCTCCTTCTCATTACCTTCCTCCTTCCCTCTCTCCCACCCTTACCTCCCTCCCACCTTCCCTCCCCTCTTCTACCATCTCCCTCATTATATATATATATCTCCTCCCCCCACCAAACCCCGCAACACACTTTAAAAGCCTCCATTCCATTTGCCGCGTGTGTTGCAGGTAATGCCCTCGGTCGGGAGATCGTCTTGGCCGCGGGATATGTGCTGACGTCAAGGAACTTCAGCATGGACTTCCTCATTTCGTGGTCTGAGCAGGAGAGGATCGAGTTCAACATCGTCTGGGAGGATATGTCGAGGGTGGGTCCCGATGGCTGTGGTGTTTCTAGAAGTAGTGCTTTTGTCTTACACTGTTGTCTTCGTTGTTTATTTTAGGTCTTGGTTATTTTTTTTTTTTTTTTTTGTGATAGAAGACTTTTGTAATAATTTTCTCATTTCTTGTCATTGTTATTCTAGTTTGCATTTTTTAAAAGTTGTGATAGTTTAGTGACTGTCATAGGAAATGAAGTAGATTAAACTATTCTTAGATTTAAATAAGATTGAATAAAAAGGAGACAAATCTATTCTTATGGTAAATAAAAGTACAATATCATTCCCTCGCATTACCGTCTTTTACATCTCTTTTTATCGTTTTTGCCATCTCTCAACGTCTTTAAATACCGCCTTGTCCTATTTGACATCTCTTCATATCATCTCTTACAACTCTTCCTATTATCTTTGACATCTCTACTTGGCATCTCTGACATCTCTTAACCTCATAGACATCCCTTATCTCTGGCATCTCTTTATATCGTATTTGATATCTCTTAATTTTTGGCATCTCCTCTTATCACTGTTGACATCTCATCTCAACCTCTTCAACATCCATTCATATCCTCCTTGACATCCCTTCACATCATCCTAGAAATCTCTTCTCAGCATCCCCTCTATATATCTTCGACATCTCATAACCTCTACAACATCCTCTTCAGCATCCCTTCATATCATCCTTGACATCTCTTCTCTCGTCTTCCTAGGGATTCTACAACATCCCCTCTATATATCTTCGACATCTCATAACCTCTACAACATCCTCTTCAGCATCCCTTCATATCATCCTTGACATCTCTTCTCGTCTTCCTAGGGATTAAAATTATTGATAACGTAATGCTGAAAGATTGAAATGTTAGGAATTAAAATTATTGATAACGTAATGCTGAAAGATTGAAATGTTAGGAATTAAAATTATTGATAACGTAATGCTGAAAGATTGAAATGTTAGGAATTAAAATTATTGATAACGTAATGCTGAAAGATTGAAATGTTAGGAATTAAAATTATTGATAACGTAATGCTGAAAGATTGAAATGTTAGGAATTAAAATTATTGATAACGTAATGCTGAAAGATTGAAATGTTAGGAATTAAAATTATTGATAACGTAATGCTGAAAGATTGAAATGTTAGGAATTAAAATTATTGATAACGTAATGCTGAAAGATTGAAATGTTAGGAATTAAAATTATTGATAACGTAATGCTGAAAGATTGAAATGTTAGGAATTAAAATTATTGATAACGTAATGCTGAAAGATTGAAATGTTAGGAATTAAAATTATTGATAACGTAATGCTGAAAGATTGAAATGTTAGGAATTAAAATTATTGATAACGTAATGCTGAAAGATTGAAATGTTAGGAATTAAAATTATTGATAACGTAATGCTGAAAGATTGAAATGTTAGGAATTAAAATTATTGATAACGTAATGCTGAAAGATTGAAATGTTAGGAATTAAAATTATTGATAACGTAATGCTGAAAGATTGAAATGTTAGGAATTAAAATTATTGATAACGTAATGCTGAAAGATTGAAATGTTAGGAATTAAAATTATTGATAACGTAATGCTGAAAGATTGAAATGTTAGGAATTAAAATTATTGATAACGTAATGCTGAAAGATTGAAATGTTAGGAATTAAAATTATTGATAACGTAATGCTGAAAGATTGAAATGTTAGGAATTAAAATTATTGATAACGTAATGCTGAAAGATTGAAATGTTAGGAATTAAAATTATTGATAACGTAATGCTGAAAGATTGAAATGTTAGGAATTAAAATTATTGATAACGTAATGCTGAAAGATTGAAATGTTAGGAATTAAAATTATTGATAACGTAATGCTGAAAGATTGAAATGTTAGGAATTAAAATTATTGATAACGTAATGCTGAAAGATTGAAATGTTAGGAATTAAAATTATTGATAACGTAATGCTGAAAGATTGAAATGTTAGGAATTAAAATTATTGATAACGTAATGCTGAAAGATTGAAATGTTAGGAATTAAAATTATTGATAACGTAATGCTGAAAGATTGAAATGTTAGGAATTAAAATTATTGATAACGTAATGCTGAAAGATTGAAATGTTAGGAATTAAAATTATTGATAACGTAATGCTGAAAGATTGAAATGTTAGGAATTAAAATTATTGATAACGTAATGCTGAAAGATTGAAATGTTAGGAATTAAAATTATTGATAACGTAATGCTGAAAGATTGAAATGTTAGGAATTAAAATTATTGATAACGTAATGCTGAAAGATTGAAATGTTAGGAATTAAAATTATTGATAACGTAATGCTGAAAGATTGAAATGTTAGGAATTAAAATTATTGATAACGTAATGCTGAAAGATTGAAATGTTAGGAATTAAAATTATTGATAACGTAATGCTGAAAGATTGAAATGTTAGGAATTAAAATTATTGATAACGTAATGCTGAAAGATTGAAATGTTAGGAATTAAAATTATTGATAACGTAATGCTGAAAGATTGAAATGTTAGGAATTAAAATTATTGATAACGTAATGCTGAAAGATTGAAATGTTAGGAATTAAAATTATTGATAACGTAATGCTGAAAGATTGAAATGTTAGGAATTAAAATTATTGATAACGTAATGCTGAAAGATTGAAATGTTAGGAATTAAAATTATTGATAACGTAATGCTGAAAGATTGAAATGTTAGGAATTAAAATTATTGATAACGTAATGCTGAAAGATTGAAATGTTAGGAATTAAAATTATTGATAACGTAATGCTGAAAGATTGAAATGTTAGGAATTAAAATTATTGATAACGTAATGCTGAAAGATTGAAATGTTAGGAATTAAAATTATTGATAACGTAATGCTGAAAGATTGAAATGTTAGGAATTAAAATTATTGATAACGTAATGCTGAAAGATTGAAATGTTAGGAATTAAAATTATTGATAACGTAATGCTGAAAGATTGAAATGTTAGGAATTAAAATTATTGATAACGTAATGCTGAAAGATTGAAATGTTAGGAATTAAAATTATTGATAACGTAATGCTGAAAGATTGAAATGTTAGGAATTAAAATTATTGATAACGTAATGCTGAAAGATTGAAATGTTAGGAATTAAAATTATTGATAACGTAATGCTGAAAGATTGAAATGTTAGGAATTAAAATTATTGATAACGTAATGCTGAAAGATTGAAATGTTAGGAATTAAAATTATTGATAACGTAATGCTGAAAGATTGAAATGTTAGGAATTAAAATTATTGATAACGTAATGCTGAAAGATTGAAATGTTAGGAATTAAAATTATTGATAACGTAATGCTGAAAGATTGAAATGTTAGGAATTAAAATTATTGATAACGTAATGCTGAAAGATTGAAATGTTAGGAATTAAAATTATTGATAACGTAATGCTGAAAGATTGAAATGTTAGGAATTAAAATTATTGATAACGTAATGCTGAAAGATTGAAATGTTAGGAATTAAAATTATTGATAACGTAATGCTGAAAGATTGAAATGTTAGGAATTAAAATTATTGATAACGTAATGCTGAAAGATTGAAATGTTAGGAATTAAAATTATTGATAACGTAATGCTGAAAGATTGAAATGTTAGGAATTAAAATTATTGATAACATAATGCTGTAAGGTTGACATGTTATAAACGAAAATTATCAATAAAGTAATGCTGGAAAGTTAAAATGTTGTGAATGAAAATTATTAATGACGTAATGCTGAAATGTTGAAATGTTATGCATAATTACGTAGTGCTGATGTGCAGAGATTCATTCACCAAGTCTACAGTTGCGTTGTACTGAAGTGTAGAACTAGTATGAATGAAAATGATTTATTCTACATTTACATTCAAAGTAGTGTCAATGAAAATCACTAATTTTACAAATATGTTGTATTGAAGTGTAGAGATAGAATGGGTGAAAATGATTTATCCTACAATTACTTTGTTCTGAGATTTAGAAGTAGAGTCAATGCAAATTGTTAATTCTACAATTACATTGCACTGAACTGTAGAAGTATGAATGAAGAGGATTAATTTTACAATGCAAGAGAATGAGATCGAAGTTTTAATATTCAGCATCTTGTATTTTGGGTTTATTTATCTTTATTTGTATTTTTCACATTTGTCGCAGTGTGTGAAGTTACACTTATATGTACTAATGAAATTATTCTAAATGTTTACATATGTACAGCATCATCATATAGGCCTATGTGTGTTAGTTGTCATATCTAATGGCTTACTATTTTTGTAATTATCATTACCATTTTTATTATTATTATCATCATCATTGATACTGTTGTTGTTATTATTGTTATTATCATTATAATTTATTATTATTATTATCATTATTATTATTATTATTATCAATATCATGATTATTATTGCTGTTATTATTATCCTTAATATCACAACATACCACAGAGAAAGTAAAAGAACCTTAAAATCACCCGCCATCCTTCCCGACAGGTTAGAGCTTCGAACCAACGGCTCGCTGACCCTGGGCGGAGGCAAGTACGCCCTCCTTCAGAACTTCCTCTACACCAACATCACCGGCCACGACCAGACCGCCAAGCTCCTGGCCGCCCTCGATCGCATGCAGAAGACCGTGCACGCTTCGGTGAGTGACTGTTTTCCGTGTTGTCTTGGGGGGGAAATGAACAGCTGGCAACTCACTCTACACGATGGCGCATTCCGATTCGTCGAGTTTTTTTTGAGAAAGAGAGAATGGGGAGGTGGAAAACGATAAGAAATATTGTGTATATGAGTTTTAAGAATGCTAAATGTATGTAGATATGTTTGTTAAATGCCTGATGATTAGAGTAAAATAGTGCACGGCGAAACGGAGTAATGTAGAGTACAGGGTATTTTATTTTTTAGACTGGAAGCAATAATCGTTAGTTATTAAAACAAGGGAAGTATTTATGCGAAAAGTGTCTGTGTAGGATGAGCAAGCTGCTTGGGTACACTTCATACTTAGCCTAAGTGTTAAGGTAATTGACGAACAAACACAAACACTCTCACAACTTCACATCAGTGCACTTTGTTGGATCCTGAGCAGTATACCTGTAGTCTTTGCTTTTCATATAGTATCTAGTTCTTAAGATAATCAATCACAGTCACACAGATTTACAGTTAATTAATTGCCGATTTATATTTATATAGTCAAATGTATAATTTATCACATTTTTCAAC
>NC_061842.1:17252157-17262157 GCF_019202785.1 Penaeus chinensis
TTTATTATTATTATCATCAAAGTCGATATTGTCTAACCATAATAAGAACAACCTCGCCTTCAGAACAAATTTCAACATATTTTCATCCAAACTGACCCAAGCTTTTCATATCATGTTTAAAACACAAGGCAAATTTATCCTCACCCCCCTCATCCCTCTACCCCCCCTTCACTCACTCCCCCCCCTCGCCCCCCCCCCCCACCTCACCATCTCTCACCACTCTACCCCCCCCTCTACTCTTCACCCCTCACCCCCCTCTCTCTCTCTGGCAGTTGCTCCTTTCGTGCAAGACTGGATCGACGAGTTGCAGACGGCTTGGGCTAAACTCTTGCAATATAACCAGATTGCAAGAATTAAGGATGCTGTTCTTGCTGCCATTGATAAGGTGAGAGAAGCTGCTGTTCGTGGTAATCTGTTTTTGTATTATTTATTTTGCGTGTAATACCGGAACTTGATTGTTTATTTTGATAAAGTTATGATAGTGAATGGTTAAGTGACTTTAGTAGTGAAAAAGTGAAGCTAATGGACCATAAAGAAATGATAATGAAATATGAAATAAGGATAGTGAGTGTGAATGAATGACGATAGTGATGATAGTGAAATAGAAACAATGTGGGGGCGTGACTTTGTGTGCTGTAGTTTATAGGATGGAATGCCAATCAGGAAATAAAGTTTTTGATTTTGTAAACCATGTTGATTAATGGCATTTCTTGTCAAGGGAATATATATCCAAAGGCGATAACATACGAGGAGAAATGATAGATATTGATCAACACGTGATATCGTGAGATAATCAGACTAAATGATCAAGAACTTTTACTTCAAATCAAATAATTTTATTTTAGACGATACCGTATAGCAAGAGAGAGGGAGAGAGAGAGAGAGAAGGGGAGAGAGAGAGAGAGAGAGAGAGAGAGAGAGAGAGAGAGAGAGAGAGAGAGAGAGAGAGAGAGAGAGAGAGAGAGAGAGAGAGAGGGGAAGGAGAGTGAAAGAATGAGAGTGAGAGTGAGAGAGTGAGAGTGAAAGAGAGAGAGAGAGTGAGAGTGAGAGAGTGAGAGTGAAAGAGAGAGAGAGAGTGAGAGAGAATGAAAGAGAAAGAGAGAGCGAGCGAGAGACAAAGACAACGACAAAGAGAGAGAAAGAAAACGAAAGTATCCTGACGGGCATCTCTTTCGACAGGTGGTGTGGACGGTCCGCTACGTTGACATCCGAGGTCACCTGATTGATGCTGCAGCCTTCCTCTTGGAGCACGGGCACACCATCGTCTCGCAGACCAGCATCCAGGCGTCGCAGAAGTGTGTGTCGTTTCATCTCTCTTGTTAAATTTTAAAAAAAGAAAGGATGAAGTCGTTAGAAATTATTACTTGAAGAGATTTCTTTAAACTTTTTTTTCTCTCACCTAATAATGGGTGTTTAAAGGTCCCTGTGTGACATGTTTGCTGATGCCAGTTCGTGAAATGATTCCTAGTGGTACCTATTTACTAGTCCAGTTATTGTTTAATTTATTTTTATTTTTAGTGAATTGTGTGTCCCATTCGCAGACTCTTGAATGACTTCCAATTCTAAATATTTCAGTTCCCTGTTCACTAGAAAAAAACTCGATGGTTAGCTGTATAATCATCAGTCTTGTACAACATCATCATTCACGGGAGACTGGCAGATAGATTATCTAAAATTTTCTACAGCTAAGGAGGGTCTTTCTCCTCTGACAGACAGACACATTAACTCCCAGGGTCATTCTCGGCTGACAGACAGACACATTACCTTCAAAGGTCATTACCATCTGACAGACAAACACACTAACTTCCAGGATCATTATCACCCAGCAGACACAAACACTAACTTCCAGGGACATTATCACCTGACAGACACATTAAACTCCCTTCCCCTTCCCTTCCAGACACATCGTTGCCAAGACAAACTTCCTGTTCACTCCGTCCCAAGGAAAAGTGCTATTGGTTCAGAAATTACCTGTTGACTGGCAAGCCTTCAACGTCAAGCCAAACTGGAGGGTAAGATGGAGCTGAGACACGGTTTTGCGAGCGGATGGCAAGCGTGTCTGTAAAATTATGTGTTGTGTGTGTGTTACGTAGGGAGGCATGATTCTTATTGCTTAGTTTGTGACTCATCCGCGCGTTGACATGCAGATGAATTGACTAAGGGGTGATTCATGTATTCGTCTTGTCTTTATTTATTTATTTATTTATTTATTGAGAGAACTGATTCAGATACGATATTAGAACTCGTATATTTAGAAAGTAGCAGTGTGTTAGCTCATCAGAATCTCCATGATTACCTTTTTTTATTACTATCAATCCATTCTTTCGAGTATCCATCCAATTACTTATCCAAAACCCTAGACAGGCATACATTGGTAAGACCTGCACAGAATTTTAATCCACATCACACTCTAACTTCCACAAGCCAAATGAATATCAATATTTCATAACAAGAAAGAGAGAAAAGCAAAAAAAAAAAAAAAAATGTATAACAAAGCCGACCGCTGGTAACAATCCAACCAAGGAACAAGGAGCATGAACAAGGTCTTTTTTCCTCACTCCCCAGGACTTGCCGGAGTACAAGAACATCCAGTGGGTGAGGGACACGTTCTTCTCCACCTCCAACACCACCATTTTGGATAAGTTCTACAAGTACTGGAACCTCAATTTCAACCCTGTGACTTGGGTTCCGCCATTCCCCGGTAAGTTAGTTTCATTTGTAGATGAAGTTCTGTTTTTTTTTTTTTTTTTTTTTTTTTTTTTTTTTTAGGGGGGGGGGGGTATATATATTTTTTCTTGCTTGTATATTTTTTTATATATTTTATTTGTTGTTTTATGTACATGGATATATACATACTACCCACCTCTTTCCCCTCCGTCCCAACCACCCACCCATCCTTCCTCACCTACATCCCCCCCCCCCCCTCCGTCTCTCCATCTCTTCCTCCCTCCTTCCCTTTCTCCATTCCATATACCCCTCCCCATCCTCCCTCCCTCCCCCCCATCCCAAATACCCCTCCTCCCTCCCACCCACCCAAACTAACCACCCTCGCCCCTCCCTCCGCCATGCAGCGACCGGCTACATGATCGGCGAGCAGCACTTCATGACCTTCGACGGGCACCACCTGGAGTTCAAGGGCCGATGTCAGCACCTCCTGGTGGCCGATATGGTGAGCGGAGAGTACGCGGTGGCTGTCAACTACCACAGCCACTCCTCCAGGACAATTATTATTTACATCGGAGGCTCCGAGATCGAGTTGGCGACCGACTTTAGGGTAATTATGATTATCATTAGTAGTAGCATTGAATTAGTGTCGTTATTATCATCATTATTAGAAATATTAGTATCGGTGTTATTATCATTATTGGTAGTAATAATATCGTTTTTATTATCACTGTTGTTAGTATTAGTTTCGTTATTATTATCATTGTTATTAGTACCAGTGTCATTATTATTGTCATTGTTAATAGTACTAGTATCGTTATTATTGAGGTTTACTGTTTATGTTGTTTTTTCTTGTTACTATCGTTGTTAAGGATATTTAGCATATATATTATTAACAGAATATTGACATATCATTATCATCATTACTAATATAATTGTATCATCCCTGTTAATATCACCACTATCAATATTGAAAATAATTTACAAAAGCCGCTAACCTAACACGAACATCAGCCGAACGTAAAGGTAATCCGCTCTTCCACCCCATCCACACAGGTGACAGTGGACAGACAACCCACGGAGCTGCCAGTGAGCGTGGAGGGCGCCACGGTGGACCGCTGGCTGCACAAGATCGAGGTGCGGACGGACCACGGGCTGCGCATCAACTGGAACCTGGCGCATGACGTCCTCTCCATCAGCCTGTCCGGTGAGAGGAACCGCCTGCTGGGGATGTCCTGTTGCCAGTTTTTTTTTTTATTATTATTATTACTCTGGCTTGTTATTATTTTTTGAGTGTTTATTTATCATTATTGTTATTATTTTAATTATTGTTTTGTGGGGATTATTTTATTTCTATTTTTTGTGTTATGTACATACATGCATAACATATATTTATTATTGTTGTTATTATTTATTATTATTGTTTTTAGTTTTTATTGGTTATTTTTTTCGTTTGTTCAGTATTTTGGGGAATGAATTAACGGTTGGGGTCTTAGGCTCGTCCGTCAGAAGCTTTTCCTCTTTTTATACGTGAATACATACAAGCACATACACACACATACAAACATATATACGTACAGGTATATAAACAGACAGACGGAAGGATAGACAGCCGGACGGACGGGCGGGCGGATGGACAGACAGACAGACAGACATATATCCATAAATAGAAACATACGCACGCAACACACATACATTCTCTTGTAATGTAAACGCCCATTTACACACGCAAATACAGATACAGACCTTCCTCCCGCTCACGCCGCCCCCGCTCTCCTCACAGGCACCTCCTTCGACAAGACCGGCGGCCTGCTGGGGACCTACAACAACGAGCCCATGGACGACCAGCAGCTACCCGACGGAACCCAGACGGACGTCGTGCACGTCCTGGCGCAGGGCTGGGACGTCAGCAGGGGCGCCTGTCAGTCCGGGGGGAACCTGGCCGTGGGAGCCTCCAAGGTCGACGTGGACACCTGCCAGCACCTGTTCCAGGCGAAGACCTCGCCCTTCAAACACTGTTTCTTCCAGGTGCGCTTCGATCTCGCGTTGTTGATAGATTATTTTCAGATTTATTATTTGTTTATTTTTGGTATAAAAACCAACAAAGTAATGAATCTGAAAAAAAAAGTATGAAAAAAACAAAAATAAATTTTAAAGGAGAAAGCACTCTGCCGTGTTGATACTATGGTATATAAACCCACAAAGTAATGTTTTACTTTGTGGGTTTTTATACCATAGGATTAACACGGTAGAGTGTTTTCTCCTTTCTTATTTATTTTTGTTTTTTTTCATATTCATTTTGTGATTGTAAGTTTTTATTTGTTTTTTTTTCTTCTTTTTATTTATATGTTTATTCGTGTGTGTGTTGTGATTATTTGAATGAAAAATGACTTATCAAAAATGTATGTTTTTGTCGACTGTGATCGGCTATGTAGTTCAGTCATCCATATGATGAATATCTTTCTCGTTATTGATCTTCTTAATAAGTATTTTCTTAATCAGTCGATATATATACCCTGTTGATAACCTCTTTCTTTACATGAGCATCTTGTGTCTTTCGTATGCTTTTAAATGTATCATAAACGATTCATACATTATCTTCACGCTGGTGCAAAATATATTCATAATTCAATATGGATATATGTGATTCATGAAGGAAGACTAAAATTCATAAAGGAGTTAAACTAATCACTTTACCCTTGTGTGTGCAGGTAGACCCAACACCATACCTCCACATGTGTATGGTGGATTATCGGAACGAGGACCGGGACACGTGCACAGCTGCCACGGCGTACATGGAGGCGTGCTCCAGGAACAGCATCCCGGTCAAGATCCCGGTGTTCTGCGTAGAGTGAGTATTTGCAACGCACGAGACGCACACCGAAATTCACACACACACACACACTCACATACACACACAAAAAAACAACAACAACAACAACGGGCATTTACACAAACGAATAAAAAATACAGATTAACCTTCGAATTGACGAGCTCCTTGTCCTCCCCAGGTGTGTGTATGAGACCGACGACGGCGAAACTCACACCCTGGAGGAGGGCACGTCGATGATGCTGGAGGTCGACGACATCCTCAAGTCGACGGACGTGGTGCTCCTGGTGGAGGACGGCGCGTGCAACGAGGACTTCGCCTCCAAGAAGCCCCTGAACCGTTTCGAGAGCTTCATCAACGCCATGGACGAGGAGCTGGCGAAGAACGGCCTCCGGAACGTGAGGTGAGTGAGTGATGGCCGCCCTTGGAGAGAAAGACGGAGGGATCGGAAATTGAATAGGGTTTGATAATGAGGTTTAATAATGCGCGAATCACCGGGCCAAGTAATGATGACCGGGGTTCTATTCCACCTCGACAGATACGCCATGGTTCTGTACGGGGGGGAAGGCCTCCACGCGCAGCCGTCCATTGCTACCGTCGACAACCAGATCTTCACGGACGCCACCAACATCCACAGGGCTCTCGATCGGGTGGAATTCAGTGAGTATTCTGGTGGAGGGGACAAAGTGGGGGGGATGAGGTGGAAGGGACGAGGTAGAGGAGACGAGGTGGAGGGGACAAGGTGAAGTGGACGAGACTGAAGGGACGAGGTGGAAGGGACGAGGTGGAAGAGAGGAGGTGGAGGGGACAAGTGCAGGAGACGAGGCAGAAGGGACGAGATAAGGTAGAAGGGACGATGGAGCTGGAGGGATTGGACAAGAGTGGGGGGGGGATGGTGGATAGAGGGGGAGTAGAGGGGAAGAAGGAGAAGGGGGAGATACATGCGGGAAAATAGGAAGGAAGAGGAGGAAGAAGAAGAAGAAGAAGGGAGCTGGGAGGAGAAGGGGGAAGTTGAACCAAAATTAAAGGGGGTGGAGGAGAGGAAAGGGAAAGAGGATAGTAAAGGAAAGGAGAGAGAGTAGGGAAAGGAGATAGAGGTCAAGGTGGAAGTGGAAGAGAAACAAGAGGTAGAGAGGAGGCGGAGGCTAAGGAGATGGAGAGCGCAGACGGAGATAGATACTCGTATAGAACAAAAAACACGCACTCAGTCCCCACCACACACTCACACACCCACTTCCCCCACACCCCCACCTTCCCTCCCCATACCCACTACCCCCTCCAACCCTGCCACATCCATTCCCCCCCAAAAAAAAATAAAATAAAATAATAATAATATTAAATAAATAAACAAGGAAATAAAATAAGATAAAAGAATATCCATAATTCCGCCCCATCACCCCCCTTTCTCCCCCCCCCTTCTTTCCGACAGCTGGAGAAACCGGCACGGAGAGCTACTGGCGCTCGGATGCGTTCGAAGCCTTCAACTTTGCCGCTGACCTGACCTTCCGTGCCGGCGTGAGCGTGACCTTCGTGCTGTTCCCGTGCAGGTCGTGCAAGCCCAGCATCCCCTCTGTGAGTTTATTTGTTGTTGTTTTTGTTATTTTGCTGTTTTTTATTCTTATGTTATGATGATGGTGATGATAATGATATGGTAGTGATATGATAAGGATTATAATTATCATAGGCATTATAGTGATAATAATGATAATTGTTCTTATTATTGTTATTGTTGTTATTATTGTCATTATTATAATTATTATTATTATAATCATTATTATTATTATTGTTGTCGTTGTTATTAATAGTGCTAGTAGTTATTATTATTAATTATTTTATTTGTTATTGCTATAATAATAATAATTATTATTATTATTATAATAATTAATATATTTTTTATCATTAGTATTAGTAGTAGTATTAGTAGTAGTAGAAGTAGTAGTAGTATCATCATCATCTCACTAATGCGTGATTCTGAAAATGAAGATGATACCCGTTATCATGTGACTAGAGAATTCTATGTGCTTCATATTCTTCTAATCATCATTCATTTTATTATTAGTACTATAACGAAAGAGAGAGAGAGAGAGAGAGAGAGAGATAGATAGATAGATAGATAGATAGATAGATAGATAGATAGATAGATAGATAGATAGATAGATAGATAGATAGATAGATAGATAGATAGATAGATAGATAGATAGATAGATAGATAGATAGATAGATAGATAGATAGATAGATAGATAGATAGATAGAAAGATAGATAGAGAGAGAGAGACAGAGAGACAGAGAGAGAGACAGACAGAGCAAGAGAGAGAGAGAGAGAGAGAGAGAGAGAGAGAGAGAGAGAGAGAGAGAGAGAGAGAGAGAGAGAGAGAGAGAGAGAGAGAGAGAGAGAGAGAGAGAGAGAGAGAGATAGAGCAAGAGAGAGAGAGAGAGAGAGAGAGAGAGAGAGAGAGAGAGAGAGAGAGAGAGAGAGAGAGAGAGAGAGAGACAGAGACAGCGACAGAGACAGAGACAGAGAGAGACAGAGACAGAGCAAGAGAGAGACGGAAGGAGATATCGATACCGAGATCAAGAGCGAGAGACAAAGATACATAACAAACAAACACACCGATAAACCAAGAAAGACACTAAAAATACCTAAAATAATGCATATAACCCTTCCTTCCATCTTTCCTTCCTTCCAGATGGACTACAGCACCATGTACCACATTCTCCTGGAATATTCCATAACCCTCCACGTGTTTAACGATGAGCTCTTCGATATTCCAAAAGCCAAGGAGAGGAGCAAGCTGTACGGTGAGACAACAGAGGCCTTGATACGTGGTGGAATAATGAGATATGGATTTATCGGATGCTGAGGACTTTTGTTTTCGTTCGGATTCTGTGAGGGAGATAGAGACCATTATGCTTTCTGTTTGATTATATATAAGGGGAAGAGTCAGTGTCATTTGTCATGTAGGATGCATGAGAGACCTAGATGGAAAGTAGAATGTTTAATTGTTTACCAAGACTTTTCATCATTTTTAAAAAAAGATCATTGCTATATAAGTTATCCTTTGCCACTTAATCATATAGGTTTTGATAGAGACAGTGCCAATATTATCAGGGAATTTAAAGAAACTGAATTACACTTTAAAATTATTCCAAAGACGTCCTGTTTAATCATCTGCTTATGAAGGATATCTTTTTATCATGCATGACCTAGTGCCATTCTCATTTATGTTATTCCCCGCCCCTTATCTGAAGGGATTGGACGGAGGACGCCAAGGGTACGTAGATGTGTAAATATGATCCTATTTATTAAGGTTTTCTCTTTATCATCATGTTATCACTTCTAAATATATATTATATTTTGCCCTTAATCCTCAAGGTGTAGGCAGAGATAAAGTTTATACCATGAAGAATGCCGAAAAGTCTTAGATAGAAAATTGCTTTATTTATCAAGTTGTCTTTTTCAAAAGTTTTCCTACATTTTCCTCCTCCTTGTTAGTCTTCTTCGTCGATTTTCCTTTCATCACTATCTGAAAAGTTAGTCCTTCATGTTATCCTTTGCCCATTATCCTGAGGGCATGGATAGAGACACTGCTTATATCCAGTCTCAAAGGGAAAGAAGTAATAAGGTATTTAATTTTTAAAATTATTATTATCCTATATTCCGTCCTCCTTGTTATTCTTCTTTCTAATTGTTTTATCATTATCTTAAACTTTCGCTCTTCGCCCTTTCTCCCGAAGACATGGACAGAGACAACTTTTTGGTATAAAGTTTTAATCTAATTATCAGTTCTCTTTTTTCATTATCATCTTGCAGCTTTGACCTCTATCCTTCTTTCTCGATTTTTTTTTTTATCTTCATCATCACCCAAAAAAATCTTCCCTCACGTTATGCTTCGCCCTCTATCCCGAAGGCATGGACAGAGACAACGCCTACACCGTCAAGGACTCCAAGAGGACCTTCACCGGCGACCAAGCTCTTCGACGACAGCTCACGACTCCCAAGGACAACCTCGGCTACTGCGCCCCCCTGGCTCTGGAGACTGGAGGTGGGTGATGGGACGAGGCAGTGCGGGCCTTTTTGAGTTTGAGTTTGGTTATCTAATATCAAGGTTTGCGTTGTTGATGTGGTGCAATGCCCATCGTAATCAGGAAGACACACTCTCACCCAGACTCACACACTCATTATTGTACACCCTCGCCCACACGCACACACCCACCGACACACTCACACCCTTCAATATAGATTCACACCCATAAACACCCATAAACACCCGCTCACACACACGCGTCAATACACACCCACATGTACATCTCTACATGCATAGAAGTACGCCCATAAACACACTCCCACACACCTACACACACTCACATACTCACATACTCATCAACAGACACCCATACTCCTACACATACCTATCAGCACACACCCATACTCCCCCCCCCCCCCCATCCACACACACACTCCAACCATCTGCTCAGAAACGACGGCATTTCAGCATATCATTAAC
>NC_061842.1:17274657-17277157 GCF_019202785.1 Penaeus chinensis
TTTCCGCCCTCTCCTACCTCCGCCCTCTACCTTCCCCCATCCTCCTCTCTCTCCTTCCTCCTTCCTCTCCTCCTCCCTTCCTCTCTCTCTCTTTCTTTCCTCCTTCTTCTCATCCTCCCTTTTTCTCTCTCTCTCTCTTTCTGTCCGCCCCTCCTACCCCCGCCCTCATGACGACATATTAGCTGATATACCCAGGATGGTAAAATCACGTAGTCTATCAAAGCTGCTTCGGATCATCGGCACCTGTTATCTTGGTTTTCGAAAGGCTTTTCTTAGCTATTTTCAATCTCTAAATATTTTATACTCGTTCATATAAAAGGCTTTTCTTGTATGTATATTGTGCCAAACGAATGATAAAGAAGTTTTTTTTTTGTATATGGTAGTAAATATTCTAAAGCAGTCAGGTTCTGTCCCTTTCCTATCACTAGAGCTATAACATCAAATAAAGAAATTCATGATTTAAACGATATGGTAATCACGAGAAGATTTAACTTTATCGAATCTATGTGGACCTAACCTGATTTGATCTAGTTTAATCTACCTAACTTCTCTTAACCTAACCTAATTTAATCTAATCCGATTTAATCTAACCGAATCTACCCGACCTAACCTGATTTAACCTAATCGAATCTACCTAACCTCTTTTCACCTAACCTCATTTAATTGAACCTAACCGAATATCTCCCGACCTAACTTAACTTCAGGGGAATTCCAAAGCTGATTTCCCTCCCTCTCCCTCCCCCCACCTTCCCACCTCCCCACCTTCACCCCACTCCCCCCTCCCCTCCACCTCCCCACCTTCACCTCACTCCCCCCCCTCCACCTCCCCACCTTCACCCCACTCCCCCCCCTCCACCTCCCCACCTTCACCCCACTCCCCCCCCCAACCTCCCTACCTTCACCCCCCCCCTCCACCTCCCCACCTTCACCCAACTCCCCCCCCCTCCACCTCCCCACCTTCACCCCACTCCCCCCCCTCCACCTCCCCACCTTCACCCCACTCCCCCCCCCCCTCCACCTCCCCACCTTCACCCCACTCCCCCCCCTCCACCTCCCCACCTTCACCCCACTCCCCCCCCTCCACCTCCCCACCTTCACCCCACTCCCCCCCCCCCCAACCTCCCTACCTTCACCCCCCCTCCACCTCCCCACCTTCACCCCACTCCCCCCCCTCCACCTCCCCACCTTCACCCCACTCCCCCCCCTCCACCTCCCCACCTTCACCCCACTCCCCCCCCCTCCGCCTCCCCACCTTCACCCCACTCCCCCCCCTCCACCTTCCCACCTTCACCCCACTCCCTCCCCTCCACCTCCCCACCTTCACCCCACTCCCTCCCCTCCACCTCCCCCCCCTTCACCCCACTCCCCCCCCTCCACCTCCCCACCCCCCCGCTCGTGGAAATTCTCTCTCGTTTCTCCTCGTCTCCTGCAGATACTCGTCGGTCACGTGACACTCCAGCCCTGCGTCGGCGTCGGTGGCTGATTGACTGATTGCGCTGCCCGTCAGAAGCGCCTTTGTTCTACGGAGTGGCTGATGGAGTCTCGCTTTCTCGGAATTCTCGTGATGGAATGCTGCTGATGATTAAAAGAAAGAAAGAAAGAGAAAAAAAAAATTACGGTGTCATCACGAATCACAGAATGAGACTGATTTAGAAAATGGCTGACTTGGCTGTGGGATTTTTGTTTTTTTTTTTTTTTTTTTTGCCTCGTATCCATTACGTCGTTATAGCGTTTTCTTCTTATTATTATTATTTTTTTGTTTTAATTTCTAATAAATTCCAACTATTTATTTATTTTGGAGGGTAATTCCTATATTCATCTTTTAGTACTTTATTTGTCTATGTATAAATTTCCTCTTTAATTTTGTTTTGTTTATTTGTCTATTTATTCATTTTGAAGGGTAATTTATCTCTTTATTATTTATTTATCTTTCTTTTTTTGCGGAGGGGGAGGGGGGGTAGCTGGCAATTCACATACATACATACATACATACATACATACATACATACATACATACATACATACATACATACATACATACATACATACACACACATACATACACACATACATACACACATACACACATACATACATACATACATACATACATACATACACACACACATACATACACACATACATACACACATACACACATACATACATACATACATACATACATACATACATACATACATACATACATACACACACACATACATACACACATACATACACACATACACACATACATACATACATACATACATACATACATACATACATACATACATACATACACACATACATACATACATACATACATTCATGCATACATACATAAATGCTTACTCAGAGTAAGAGCGAGAAATCCAAGCGTCCTTTGCCAGCGACAGGAAATCCCAAATCCCGGCCAGATGATCCTGGATCTTCACGCAAACTCTCATAACGCAAATATCCTTTCGGCGTATGCGCTATGAGTACATTTCAAAAAGAT
>NC_061842.1:17282157-17289657 GCF_019202785.1 Penaeus chinensis
CACAAAACGTATATTATGGCCTCGTTCTTTTGCACGATACACGTTTATCCTGATGTCATTTGCAATATTTCCCGCACCTTTGTCTAGAGTGTTCAGAGCCTGGAGAGCACTCTGTGAATCGCAGAAAATGACCCCTGAGCCTTGGTTCAATAGAAATTCGGTGGCCATGAGTATTCCTGCCAACTCGGTTTGCATAGTGCTAGCCCAGTCATGAACCCTCCTACAATCATGGTGCTGCAAAATATTGTTTTTATATACAACAAAAGCGCATCTTGCTCTGCTCCCAGACTGCAAGGATCCGTCTGTGTAGCATTCATATACATTGGAAAGAGTGTCTAGATGCTCATTTATACTTGCAAGTGCATACTGTTTAAGTATAGCAGGGGGGGCACTGTCTATTTTTGGGGCAGTCGTATAATATACACTTAGGTCCGACATTTTCCACGGTGGTACAGAACGTCCATGTAGGGTCTTAGTTATGGGTATGTTCAGCTGAGCTAAGTGTTTACACGTCACTTGTAACCATGGATTTGAGTATGAATCGGTGTTGTTATTCAAAGTTAGCTCTTCTATTCTGTGTTTTAGTTGTCTTTGGAACTCTGCACAATTTTGATAACGGATGTAATTTCTCCGCGGATTTATGTAAAGAAGACAAAGTAGAACAAAGAAAATGAAAATAAGAACGGATGCATGGAATAACATATAACATTTTAACCCATCCGCCCCATGTGGCAAGAATACATGCCATGCCCACTGTAATGCACGTTTATTTATTGTATTTACACATAGATGGCTCTACAAGTTCTTAATCACCAAATAGCCAGTTATTAGAAACTACCTATCTCACCTATCTACCCTTTTCTTCCACTTTAGGAAAGGGTCTTTTGTATAATTTCATTGTCTAATATATTTTAATGACAAAATAATAATCATAACACCAATAACAATAATAAGAATATCGATAGCAATGGTACTATTTTTCCCGCCAATTCAAGGAATGGGGAAATCAGGATCGGTAACTAGGGCCTACTGATAGACTCCTTGCCAGTTGAGCACATGTGGAGCCATCTGTAGGTAACAAAATTTACCAAAAACTACAGAGACAGAACATAAATCCGGGGCGAATGGGTTAATGCAGGAATCAAGGGCCTTCTAAGAGCACAAAATACCGTAACAGTGAAACTACTGTTTAGTGTTTCACTTCTTAGATGTTTATCTAATATTATGACTGTGTTTTATCTTTTGTGAAGGTCTTTGGTTTTTAATAGCTAAAAGAAAATGCTGTTCAGAAATGGGCAAAAGGATGATTATATATTCCGTTATTGCCATAACAATGCTATAGCATTAAAACTACTTTTAAAAGGATATTATGAGAGCTGTTCTAAAAAGCTTTCTAGTATAAAATGCTTACATTTACCAGCCCTGCAATCTGAAGCTGTGGAAACATTGTAGCACTTATAATAGCACTATGGTTTAAAGCTACTATTGTAATGAGTCTGCGGTATGTAAAAAAACAAAAAACAAAAAAAATCCTTGAATTTGAACTAATGTGTGTTGCAAATTTGGTTTGAATTTGAATTTCGATGATCATTTGATTTCCTAGATATAAAAAAAAAAAAACAGATCTACTTCTAAGGCATGCTGCTTATGTCAGTACCATATGTAAACCTCCCGATAATAACGTGCGTAACTGACTTCTTTTTATATTAATCGAGTAAATTTATTCATTTTGCTTTGGATTCAAGTTAGTTATCCAATACTTATAGTTATTGAATTAAATATGCATGCTATTTGCTAATACAACTTCTAGGGATAAACGCGGCTGATCATGCAAAACTTCAAAAGGAAGCGATCGACTGAGTCTGGAAAAGACGATCTAAAGTCAGGGGTCGGCAGTGTGGGCGGGCGACCAATAGTCCTTTCGTGGTTTCAAGTGGGCGGCGGTACGTGTATGTATGTGTGTGTAAATATATATATATATATATATATATATATATATATATATATATATATATAATATAATAAATGTGTGCTTCTGTTTATATCTGATACAAGTGATTCTTGGGGGAGGCTCACCCTCTGATATGGGGGATTAAAGGGTCGCTAAAGAGTTTAAAGGGACGTACAGTACATTATTACATTATATTTTAATGTAAATACTCTTTACGCGTAGAGACAATTGTGTAGATTCTTTTTTTTCCTCTGTGTCATAAAAGGTTGAGGTTACAAAATGAACGTTGTGCATGACGTCACACTGGTAGCAATTTTTGCGGACAGAATTTACAGGGCAAAAGTTTTTTGCTTTATCCAAAATGAATAATTAGTGATAATAATAATAATGATAATAATAATAATAATAATAATAATAATAATAATAATAATTATTATTATTATTATTATTATTATTATTATTATTGTTACTATCATCATCATCATTATTATTATCATTATTACTATTATTGTTATAATCATTGTTATTATCATTATTATTATTATCATTATTACTATTATTATTATTATTATTATTATTATTATTATAGTAGTAGTATTATTATTATTATTATTATTATTATTACAATTATCATCATTATCATCATCATTGTAATAATTATCATTACCAGTATCATTTACATTACTATTATCATTTTTATTAATGTTATTATTGTTATCATCATTATCATTATCATTATCATTATCATATTATTATTGTTGTTGTTGTTGTCTTTGTTGTTGTTATGATTATTATTACCATGATTATCATCATTATAATTATAATCATAATTACAATCATAATAGTAATAACAATAATAATAAGAAGAATTGTTATTATTATTATTATTATTATTATTATTATTATTATTATTATTATAATAATGATAATAATGATAATGATAATAATAATAATAATAATAATAATAATAATAATAATAATAATAATAATAATAATAATAATAAGTTTCATTATCATTTTCATTATCATTATTATTATTATTATTATATTACAATTATTATTATATTACAATTATTATTATTATCATTATTATTACTACTACTATTATTATTGTTGTTTTTGTTGTTATTATAATTATCATTACCATGATTATCATGAATTATAATTATAATTATAATTATGATTATAATGATAATGATAATGATAATAATAACGTTGATAATCATGGTAATAATAATCATAATAACAACAAAAACAATGATTTGCATAATAACCATCTTAATTATCAGCAAATTTTCAATATTTTCATTATAAGAAAAGTCATTACCATTACGACTATTAATAATCACTACATTATTGTTATTTTTACTATCATTAATATCATTATTGTTATTATCACTATCATTATCGTATCAGCATCATTATCATAAATATTTTCATAATTAATACAATTAATACAATTAATACAATCTTTTTCATTACGAACCATACACTTCCTGTCCTGCAATCACCGCCATTGCATCAAGCCATTCAAATAAAAAATAAATGTTGCAATATCTCAATTATCATCATTCTATTCCCTGTCACTTCTGTTTTCGCAAGATAAAATGGCACGTTTCCACTGCGTCATCTTGATGATTACAGAATTAAAAGTAAATATATTCTGTTGCTTGTCTTTCTTATCGTTAGCTTCTCAATTTTTATTTCAACTTCTTGTACTAGATGTGGTATTTTTATCGTTGTTAGTATTGTTCTTTTTGCTATTATTGTTGTTAATAGTTTTATCACTTTTATTATTATCATCATTGTTATCAATATCATTACCATTAGCATTGTTGTTGTTATCATTTTACTCATTATTAATTTGTCCATCATTATTATTATTATCAACATCATTCTTGTTATCACATACATCATCACCATTATGTAACTGTTTCCTATATAATTTCCGTTAATAATTTTCCAGATGACTCCTTAAACCTCGACAAGATATGTTCTTCCAAAATTCTGGGCTATAACAATGCCAATGACTATTGTAAGTATTCAAATCTTATACAAATGTAATCATTTTCTTCAGATTCTTGTTAGTTATGCAAGACTTACTCCTTCTAAAAAATTATCCGAAATCCTTTCTCGTCCTTTCATCAATCTTGACCTCGTACTCATTCTCTCTCCTTCTTTCTTTCTTTCTTTCTTTCTTTCTTACTTACTTTCTTACTTTCTTACTTTCTTACTTTCTATCTATCTTTCTTTCTTTCTTTCTTTCTTTCTTTCTTTCTTTCTATCTTTCTTTCTTTCTATCTTTCTTTCTTTCTTTCTTTCTTTCTTTCTTTCTTTCTTTCTTGCTTTCTATCTTTCTTTCTTTCTTTCTGTCTCTCTTTCTTTCTTTCTAGCTTTCTTTCTTTCTTTCTTTCTTTCTATCTTTCTTTCTTTCTTTCTTTCCTTCTTTCTTTCTTTCTTTCTTTCTTTCTTTCTTTCTTTCTTTCTTTTCATTCTTTCTTTCTTTCTTTCTTTCTTTCTTGCTTTCTATCTTTCTTTCTTTCTTTCTTTCTTTCTTCCTTTCTATCTTTCTTTCTTTCTTTCTTTCTTTCTTTCTTTATTTATTTATTTATTTATTTCTATCTTTCTTTCTTTCTCTCATTCTTTTGTTTCTTTCTTCCTTTCTTTCTTTCTTTCTGTCTCTCTCTCTTTCTTTCTTTCTTTCTCTCTTTCTTTCTTCCTTTCTTTCTTTCTATTCCTCTCTCTCACTGTTCGCGTGCCCTCCCAACAACTGTTAGGAATATTTGCCGTGTCCATTTTAAAAACAAATATTAGATATTCATTTTGCGTTCATTCATTAACCCAGACCAAGAAATTTCCCTAAAGCTGAAGGAAATCATTAGAGAATTAAGATATGATCGGCTGTAATCTAATATGAATACAGTAATTAACCTGGAGAGAGTTAATTAAGAGACACATACACAGATAACACAGTCTGTATGTATACTTATGATATAATTATGAAAATCAAATGTTTCGTGCCCTCAGTTCATCAATATCTTCCCTAAATTGCGCCGTCTATTCACAAATTTAAGGGGAGGCTCAATCTCTGACATAAAAAAAAAGGAATTAGTTATGTTTATTATTATTACCTATTTTTTTTTTTTTTTTTTTTTTTTTTTTTACTTTAAAATTTCACGTTATGGTCATATAATCGATATCAGCATTGCGTGACAAATATAATTCGATACGTCGTGATATTTCCAACATTAATATTTGCTCTAGAGTATCCAGTTTTGTATGTAAATACTCTATACACATAGAAACAGCTATATAGATTCTCCTTTTTAAAATTTCCTTCTCTTTCATGAAATGTCGAGATTACAAAATGTACGTTGAGCAAGACGTCACACTGATAGCAATTTTGGGGGATAAAACTCACAAAAACAATATAGGTAGACAACAAATCCTTTAGTAATAATGTACTGACAAACGTTTATAAGCAATTCCATTCACTTCAACATCCTTTTAAACCGCAATAGCAGAGGGTGAGCCTCCCCATAAGAATAAGATTCAGATATAAACAGAAAGCCACTTGAAGAGTAGTAAGCGGGGAGACTTATTAAAATGACACACAGATGACACAGTCTATATATATATATATATATATATATATATATATAAAATGTAAATAAAATATATATATATATAATGTATATTAAATATATATATGTATATATATATATATATATATATATATATATATATAATGTATATTAAATATATATATATATATATATATATATATATATATATATATATATATATATGTAATGTATATTAAATATATATATGTATATATATATATATATATATATATATATATATATGTAATGTATATTAAATATATATGTGTATATATATATATATATATGTAATGTATATTAAATATATATATGTATATATATATATATATATAAATTCATACATATATATATATTGAATATACATTATATATATATATATATATATATATATATAAATATATAATGTATATATATATATATATATATATATATATATATATATATATATATATATATATATGATTATAGATGGTCTTTTCCAAACTCGAGTTTTGCATGATCAACCGCGCTTACCCCTAGAAGTTGTATTGGCAAATATTGAGTTATACATATTAAACTTAATAACCTTAAGTATTGAATAACTAACTACAGTCGAAAGCAAAATGAATCAATGTATCTAATTAATATTTGAAAAAAGTCTTTTACGTACTTATCAAAGGTCTCATCGTGTACAGATGTAGATATGATACTGACATAAGTATCATGTAAGAGAAGTAGATTTATTTTTTAAATATTAATTGGTTATCGAAATTCAAATTTAAATAACATTTGCAGCAGGCATTAGTTCAAATTCAGTGAATTAAAACTCTTTTTTAAACACTTTTTTAAAACATCAATTGGTTATCGAAATTCAAATTTAAATCAGATTTGCAACACGCATTTGTTCAAATTCAGTCAATTAAAACTTTTTTTTTTTTAACATAATGTGAGCACATTACAATAGCAGCTTTAAACCATAATGTTTAGTGCAATTATAGACTGTACAACGTTTCCGCAGCTTCAGATTGCAAGGCTGATGAATATTAGCATTTTAAACTAGTAAGCTCTTTAACATCATTTTAAAAGCAGTTTTCTTCACCTAGTATGACCTTATTATGGCAATTAAGTAATATAACCTCACAATTATGCCCATTTTTAAACAGCATTCTCGTTTAGCGATGAATAAACTAAAGACCACAGCAGATGCAACACAATTCATAACATTAGACAAACATCTAAGAAATGAAACGCCAAACAAACGTCGTTTTGGGCTCTTTGAATGGTCGGTCTCGATTCCAGCACTAAGTTGCTCGAGCTGCTTTCTCTTTCTCTGTGGATCAACATTTTATAACTTGACTTCGTGCCAACCTGTGTGTGTGTGATCGGATAATGGCGTACTTTTAAATTACATTCTTATTGTTTTTTATTTGTTCTACTTTCTCTTATTTATATAAATCCCTGGAGATAAAACATTCATTATCAAAATTAATACTGAAAGGGATAAAATTGAATAAATTGAAGAAAAGCTAACAAATTAATGGAAGAAATACGACAAAGCGAAAGTAACAGGCCTAATAAAAAAAACACAAAAAAAAAACAGCAGCATAATGATGATGAGGATAATATATATAATAAAAACAACAATAATGATAATAACAAGACTGATATTGATAACGAGAATACTACTACTAATGATGATAACAATATATGGATGACAGAAACCATATAATTATAACAACAGCAATAATAATGATAATGGTAATAATGTAAATATCAACAGCGGCAATGACAGCAGCCATATATGACTACATGTACGGGAGACAAGTGAGGATCGTGGAAGCGCTTGAGTAGATCCTTGGCTTCCTTTCCGAATAAAATACCGGAAATCTCTCG
This sequence comes from Penaeus chinensis, assembly GCF_019202785.1. Taxonomy (NCBI): domain Eukaryota; kingdom Metazoa; phylum Arthropoda; class Malacostraca; order Decapoda; family Penaeidae; genus Penaeus; species Penaeus chinensis. Next base: position 17,289,607 of record NC_061842.1, read on the forward strand.
CTCCCTCGATTTGTCATCGTCCCTGGCTGCCTTGTACTCTCTTTCTGTCCC
>NC_061842.1:17292157-17302157 GCF_019202785.1 Penaeus chinensis
CTCTCTCTCTCTCTCTCTCTCTCTCTCTCTCTCTCTCTCTCTCTCTCTCTCTCTCTCTCTCTCTCTCTCTCTCTCTCTCTCTCTCTCTCTCTCTCTCTCTCTCTCTCTCTCTCTCTCTCTCTCTCTCTCTAGCCGTCTCTATATATATCTATATCTATTTATCAACCCCCTCTCTCTATGCTAGAACGTAAACAGGTATACATGCTTTTCGTCAGTCATGTCACGTGCTAATGTCATTCTCAATCTCTCATCTCGCTGTCATGAAGGGAAAAGGGAATCGGGAAAACAACAGACTATATGAATGAGGAAAACGTGTCAACAACTAAAAACGATAAAATCATTATTACACTGTACTTATAAATGTTATTTATTACCAAAGAGTTATAACAATACCCTTATTGTTATGGGATAAAGAATGTTCAATATTTGCTTTTAAGTCGTTATCTTCTAACAAACTATCGAATACTTAAAATTGTGTGAATAGACTGCGCAATATAGGGAATTATTGGATAAACTGAGGGCACGAAACATCTTAAGTGTTAGAATTATAACCATAGGTATGAAATATACGTTTCCCTTTGCATTTGCTTTCAACTCTCCAGGTGGTTTACTGCATCTTATTTTGATTCTTAAAAGATTTTCTTCACCTTAAGGCAAATCTCTTGGTTTGATTGATGAACAAAAAATAGTATCCAATATTGATGTTCAAATTTGACGGGGCGAATTTTCGTAATAATTGTTTGAGAGTGCATGAGAACAGTAGTGTGTGTGTGTTTGAGAGAAAGAGAGATGGGGGATACGGGGTTTAGGCTGATTAAGTAAATAAATAAATATACATACACATATAAACATAAATATATATATATATATATATATATAGAGAGAGAGAGAGAGAGAGAGAGAGAGAGAGAGGAGAGAGAGATAGTACGAGGCCTAAGGTTGACGAAAGAACGAGAGAGTTTTTCAAGTAAATTTTCTAGAATGGAAAGGGAAGGATTGTAGATTGCTCATACCCTTACGGGGTTGATTCAGGTTTTTTTTTAGGCAAAAACAATTGCATATCATTTTATCAGTTCCTCTGAAATATGTTAAGTGGAATGAACATCCCAGGTGTAATTATCTGCAGTTGCATATTAATGTAGCATCACAGGCAAAAATACTTTTTAAAAATTCCGTAACCCCCGAGACATGACTTGATATATATGTCTACCATATTTATATTCAACTTCATATAGTCCTGGCTGATGCATTACAGATACTGCCTTATCCCATTTTCCCTTAATTAATGCTATTCTTCAAAGCAACGTTTATAATAAGAGAAAAGTCAGAGAAAGAGAGGGAGGTGGCGAGGAAGAGAGAACGAGAGAGAGAGAGATAGTACGAGGCCTAGGTTGACGAAAGAACGAGAGAGCGAGATTTCGGGTCAGAAGAGGAAGGAAAGCATTACGGAACATGTTCGTTCGCTCACGGGATCCTCACTTCCCTCTCGTGTATCTAGTCACTTATTTGGTCAAAGGTCACGCTTACGGTGGAACGATTTGGCATTCTGAGTCGTAGTTTGTTTTGCAAAGGAGTGATAGGTATCCGTTGAAATATTACAAAACAGTCATAATGATAATAATTTTAGCGTCGTCGTCTGGTCGCGTGTGCCCGACGCTCTATGTTAAAACTGGAACGTAGTTCTGGCCACTCGTTTTCAACTCAAATACATTTATTAATAATGTTCTCACATTAGATCATCCATTCATTTATCATTTTCATTAATTCAATTTAATTTCCATTATGCAATTATATACGTGTTCGTATATCTGCTCAGGCTCATTACACATATGTTCATGTGTATAATCTTCTTTCATTGTAAATGTAATTATAAATGCGATTATTTGCTTTGTTGGGTATTATCTCTATATTTTAGAAAGTTGACTGGCTGGACTGCAGCATAGGATTATCTTACTTAATTACTGGTTAACAATTTATTGAATAATCGTAAGTTACACAAAAATATGTTTCATTCGTGCCAAAAGAAAATTATATTTTGCTGTTCTTTCGTATATGCGCCAACATCACTACAAAATACAAAGAAAATACTTAGCTATTGATTATTTTTACGAGATCCCGCGTATGGAGGGGGGGGGGGGGGAGTCAACGGGAGCGTATGTCCAGCCAGTCATGAGCGTGAACTCCCGTGCCTTGAAAATCACTGCAGGGGGGCACGACCTAGAATGGCTCTGATTGGCTGGGACTACACGCCCGTTAGTCATTTTAGGCGCTATTCGTATATATCCGTGCAAGTATATATATAAATTAAGAGCCAGGTGGACCTCCGGGTACACTACAATGGTCCTCCCAGGGGCGGCAGTTGCGAAGGTGGGCGGAGCGACACAAGACATCCGTGGTATACATCACTGTTTGAGGATAGTCTGATTCAGGTTTTTGCGCGTTGTGCCATCACTTAGTTCTGTGGAAGAAATCGAAATCAACAGACAAATATACATTCACATGTTTCGAGCTGGGTGAAACAAACATGAAAGAACTGAGTGATTTACAGGTTGATTTTTTTTCTCAAAGTTAAAAGGATAAATCGAATGAACAAGATTACAACGAGTTAAGTGATTAAAATAACGAGAGCGAGATTAGACGTAAGCAAAGAAACGAGAGATAAAATGCTTATATAAAAGAAATTGAGGACAACCGTTCATATAAAAGAATTTCTGTGTACTCGCCTTCACGACCATGAACTTAAACATTCACAAACAATTACTCACACCTTCCACACAGCAGTAACAATCCTAATGGCTATCAATACCACGTTCTGAGTAGGGACCAGGAAATTCATCCCCATCACCGTCCCCATTCTCACGGTCTGTAAGTGTTTCACGCGATTCTGGTGCAGCATCGAAATCAAAGTTCATAGGTGGATAGGGTAACTGGTCACTTTCCAATACAAAACAAGGTAACCACTCCTTAACAGATATCCGCTTCCTAGGATAGATGAGCTCATGGACTCTCCATCTGGGAAGACATGGTTTATTGTTCCCGAGTTGCATATTGGGCCATTTCTGTTCACCCTGAGATCCGCCCAAAGACAGCTTTTATAAATGGAAATCGCATGTATCGGTTCCGACGTCTTCCATTCTACATTTCAGAGGACCATGGATGCTGTCCTCTCATCTGTTCTTGGGCGACACACTCTTGCCTACCTAGATGACGTTGTGGTTGCATCTACGTCCTTTGACGCTCACCTGAATCATCTAAAGGGGATGTTAGGACTCCTTGAAAATGCTGGCATGAAACTTAACCTCCTAAAGTGTGAATTTGCTCGACAGGAAGCGAAACTACTCGGTTTTATTATTAGGAAGGATGGCGTCCAGCCGATCCCTGACAAGGTGCTAGCATCCATGAAGCGACCCAGATTAGCACGTGACCTCCGCAGATTTCTTGGCGCATGTGGATTTTTCAGGCGGCACTTTCCACGATTTGCCACTTTTGCTAAACCGCTGACCCCACTCACCAAGAAGAATATGAGATTCAGGCCTCTGACATACTGAAGAAGGCCCTTGGTTACAACACTTGTCTTGCGCCCTCCAGATTTTGACTGGCTAGTCGAGGTCCACACCGATGCAAGTGGTCAAGCTGGGAAACCACATGCTGTTGCGTATTGGTCAAGGATACTAAAGGATATATTTGAAGAATAATATTAAGTGAAAATGGAACATGGCAGTGTCTATAATGATTCAGCACTGTGTGGAATTGAATATGAATATGAGCATTCTCCGTAAATCTTCTCTTCCCTTCAAGAAAATTGACCTGAAAAACTCGCTCTCTCGTTCTTTCCTCAAGTTAGGCCTCGTGCTATCTTTGTCTCGTTCTCGCTTCCTCGCTTTCTCCCCCTTTTCTCTCTCTTTCATCAACCTGCTCCCCCCCCCCCTCTCTCTCTCTCTCTCTCTCTCTCTCTCTCTCTCTCTCTCTCTCTCTCTCTCTCTCTCTCTCACACTATTTCTCTCTCTCTCTTAATGTCTTTCTTTCTTTAAGCAGCCTGAGCCTCGTACCCCTCCACCATCTCTCAAACACGCACATATACTATTGTTTTCGTGCCCTTCAAACAGCTGTTACGAAAATTCGCCGTCAAATTTGAAAATCAATACTGGATACTATTTTTTTTTGTTTTTCATCAATCAACCCAAGCCAAGAAATTTGCCTTACGGTGAAGAAAATCTTTTGAGAATATGATGAAGAAGGCCACCCGGATAGTACAAAAGAAATACAAGGGGAAACTTAATTTAAAGACATAAATTGACAGACTACATTTCACCAATGGCTATGATTTAAAGAATCAATTTTTAAAAATCTAAACACCACTCATAAGTATCTCATTATATCAATCACTTGTTTGTATGCTGTATCACACACCGGCCGATCGAAGGTAACGTTCATTTCTATCTGTAGGAGTGATCTTTGACCAAATAAGTATCCTGTAATCCTTCCTCTCCTTTCAGTAAATTTACCTGAAAAGCTCCTCTCTCTCTCGTTCTCTCTAAAGACTAATGTGGGGAAGTTATGGCGGAGAATGTATTTATTGTGTGTTTATTACCAACGTTGTTTTGAAGACATTAATCAAGTGAAAATAGGATAAGGTTGTATCTATAATGCATCATCCAGTATTATATGGAATTTAATATAAATATGGAAGACATTTATATTAAGTCATCTCGGGTGTTACGGAATTTTTAATAAGTATATTTTACCCATGATGCTAAATTTGTTAACGAAAATCTCGCTTTTCAGGCTTTAATATGCAACGGCAGATAATTACACCTGGGGTGTAATTATGGGGTGCAAATGTTTTTGCCTAAAATCAGTATTGCTGAATCAGTATTCCTATTGATATATCATTAAGGTAATTATTTTTGTCATTATCATTAGCATTATTATTATCATCAGGATTATTTTGTAATATTTCAACTTTTCTTGGAAGCAAACTACGACTCAGAGTGAAATCACAATTCGCCCCATCGTACGCCCGTCCCACCGTAAGCGTGACCTTTTCCCTTCTCGAAAATTGACCTGAAAACTCTCTCTCGTTCTCTCTAATGACTAATGTGATGGAAATTATGGCGAAGAATTGATGTCTGAAATTGAATTTGTCAACTGACTCATTTCAACTGTATTTTCTTTTGAATCATACTCATGAACGAAATTACGGAACATTTACGAATCAGTCAGTGTCTGAGGAGTCACCTGGCGCCTCCTCGTGCGTTTTCTGCATAATGACCCTTGTTGCGACCTTGCTAGACACGGGGTTGGTGGTCTCCCTCGTCGGTATTTGAGGTTATATGTAATATCTGTCGAGTAAAGTTACTCCCAAAAGTTTGATTGAAAAGTTTTAAAATAAGTCAGAAATATGATGAGTCGCAGATGTGACTCGCAACTTCATTTCCATGGCAGACAGACTGAGAAAATGCAATAATAACACAAGCACATTTTCACTTACATGCGACTGTGTGATAAAAAGGCGAAAAAACACAAAAGACATCGACGGCGCCTACGTGGAAGTTTTCCACTTGGCTTGGAAGGGATTCGATCGCTGGCCTTCCGTGTGGGAGGCAGCGACCATATCCATTCCCCCATCACTGTCTGCTTAAAAATGACAGAGATTCGTTTCTTTAAATTCAATATTTCCCGTGATTATTAAAAAATAATTTAACTTATAAGTGTTTGTGTGAGTTAGTGAATGGTTACGCGCGCGCGTGTGTGTGTGTGTGTGTGTGTGTGTGTGTGTGTGTGTGTGTGTGTGTGTGTGTGTGTGTGCGCACGCGTGTGCATGTGCGCAAGATTATTACTGTTTTTGAGGAATAACATTCATTCATTAAATGAAAACGGGATAAGGCAGTATCTATAATGCATTAGCCAGCATTACATGGAATTGAATATAAATATGGTAGACATTTATATCAAGTCATGTCTCGTTCACGGTTACGGAATTTAATAATATATCTTTTACATGTGATGCTACATTTGTTACATTTGAATCTCACGTTTTAGACTTTAATATGCAACGGCAGATAATTACATTTGGGGTGTTCAACTTTTTAACACATTTCAGGAACTGATGAAATAATATGCAAATGTTTTTACCTAAAGAAAAATGCTGAATGAATGCTCCTGTTGATATATTGTTATAATAATAATAATAATAATCATTATAATTATTGTTATCATTACCATGATTATTTTGTAATATTTCAACTCATACCTATAACCTTCCTTCGAAACAAACTACGATTCAGATTACAATCATACATCTCGTAGGCCCGCCCTCCTTCAGCCAACCGAAGGAAACGTATATCTGTGTGTGTAACGTGAACTTTGACTAAATATGTGTGACTAGATAAACAAGAGACACGTGAGGATCCCATGAGCGTATGAACATGTTCTGTAATCCTTCCTTTCCTTTCCAGAAACTTGATCTGAACAACTCTCTCTCTCTCTCGTTCTTTCGTCAACCTACGCCTAGATCTGTCTCTTTCTCTTGTTCTCTCTTTTCGCTTCCTCCCTCTCTCACTCTTCAAACTGGGCCCCTCTCTCTAACTCTCTCTCTCCCTCTCTCTCTCTCTCTCTCTCTCTCTCTCTCTCTCTCTCTCTCCCTCCCTCTCTCTCTCTCTCTCTCTCTCTCTCTCTCTCTCTCTCTCTCTATCTATCTATCTCTCTTTCTCTCTTTCTCTCTTTCTCTCTTTCTCTCTCTCTCTCTCTCTCTCTCTCTCTCTCTCTCTCTCCCTCTCCCTCTCCCTCTCCCTCTCCCTCTCCCTCTCTCTCTCTCTCTCTCTCTCTCTCTCTCTATATATATATATATATATATATATATATATATATATATATATATTTCTTCATTTCTTTTATCAGCCTGAGCCTCGTAAACCCCTCCCGTCCCTCTCTTTCTCAAACGCACACACTACTGTATTCGTGCCCTCTCAACGGAAATTCGCGTGTCAGATTTGAAAATCATTATTGAATACAATATTTTTGTTCGTCAATCAGCCCAAACCAAGAGATTTGCCTTTCGAGATTCAAAATATGATGCCACCTAGTTAGTGTAAAAAAAAATGCAAGGGGAAACTTAATTTAAAAGACATACTCAAATGAGAGTCTATATTTACGATTTTTAAAAATCAAATATTTCGGGACCTCAGTTTACCCAATTATTCCCTATATTGCGCAGTCTATTCACAAAATGTAAAGACCATATCAATCTTTTCATTTGTATGTTAAATCACAAAAGCACTGTGGCTAATGTGGGGAAGTTATGACGAAGAATTTGTCTCAAAGTAAAATATATCAACTTCTTCAAAATAATACCTACAAGCAGAATAACGAAACATTTACGCATCAGTCAGGGTCTGAGGAGACACTTGGCGCCCTCGTTCGATTCCTGCATAATGACCCTTGTTGCTGTCAGTCTCCTTCGTCGGTATTTATCTGAACCCAAATGTAATATCTGTTGAGTGAAGTTACCCCTAAAAGGGTTTTTTAAAAATTAAATGATTGAAAAGTTCTAAAATAAGTCAGAAATATGACGCAGATGTGATTTGCAACTTGTTTTGCACGTCGACGGCGCCAACATGAAACATATTGATATGATATAATAACATTTATCATTATCATTATTATCATAATTATTTTGTATTACTTCAGCCTATTACTTTTCTTCGAAACAAACCACGACTTAGAATGAAATCACAAATCACGCCATTGTAGCCCCGCCCACCTTCGAAAGGCCGAAGCAACGTTCATCTCTGTCTGCAAGCGTGACCTTTGCCTAAATATGAGTGACAAGATATACGAAAAACAAGTGAGGATCCCGTGAGCGTATGAGCATACTCATCATCATCATCATCATCATCATCATCATCATCATCATCATCATCATCATCATCATCATCATCATCATCATCATCATATGTCAGAGGCGGGCTTGCACCTGCGACTCCGGAGATCTCAAGAACACTCTCTGTTGTTGACGACTAGAGGCATAGCCATGGGGGAATTGTCTCATTTAAGAACTTTACTGATTGAAATAGAACAGGGCTCATCTCTCCCTGAGCCCTTTTCTGTAGGGGTAAGTTCGCTTAGCCCTTGGCATGTTTTCTGTCAGGGTTTTCTCACCTTCCCCTTGGCTAAAAATGCCGTAATGCTTCCCTTCCCATCTAGAAAACTTACTTGGAAAATTCTTTCTCGTTCTTTCGTCAACCTAGGCCACGTACTATTTCCTTCTCTCGGTCTCTCTCTCTTCAACTAGGTCTCTCTCTCTCTCTCTCTCTCTCTCTCTCTCTCTCTCTCTCTCTCTCTCTCTCTCTCTCTCTCTCTCTCTCTCTCTCTCTCTCTCTCTTATACACACTGTTCATACGCCCATTCAAACAGCTTTTACGGAAATAATTATTGTTATTATTATAATTTTATCTTTATCATCATCGTTACTATTATAATCAATATTTTCATCCTAATTATTGTCGTTATCATTGTCATTATCATCAATATCATAATCATTATTATCATTACTATGGTTCTATTATTGATTTCATCCTTATTGTTATGATTATTATTATCATCATTATTATCATCGTTATTATTATCATTATTATTATAATCATTATCATTACCATTATCATCATTATCCTTATTCCTATTATTAGCAATATCATTATTGCTGATGTCGTTCTTGTCACTGTTGTTGTTGTAATAATCATTGTTAGTTTTCATTTTGCTGTTACTATTATTGTCATCATCACCATCATTAATAGTAATAGTAGTAAGCTAGTAGTCACATGAACCCACACGTTTTCCTTGGCCTTCAGACTTATTTATTTCTCCATCCACGATTTCCCCTCTTCGATCTCCCCCCCCCCCCATTGACCCCATTAAACCCATCAACCCCGTTAAACGCAGACGCCTCTTAGGCTTTACTTTCCCTTAGGACATATCGACCCCAACGCTGCCAAGATTACCTGATGGCGTCCTTTCTCTCTGGAGTTTGGGGTCCACGAGCTGCGTCCTAATGCAAGGGGTCTATTTGGGAGTGAGGGAGGGGGGGAGGGAGGGAGAGGGAGGGAGGGAGAGTAAGGGAGAGTGGGCTATGGAAGGAGAGTGGGATATGGAGGGTGGGAGAGGGAATGAGAGAGAAGGAGAGAGGGAGAGGAATAGGGGAGGGACAGGGATAGTGACGGAGGAAGAAAGGGATAGGGAGAGAGGGGGGAAGGGATAGGGAGAGAGGGAGGGAGGGATAGGGGGAAGAAGGGGAGGAGGGAGGGAAGGAGAGAGGGAGAGAGAGAGTGGGTGAGGGAGGGGGAGAGGAGAGGAGAGATATGAAGGGAGAGAGGGTATCGCGGAAGAGAGATAAATCTAGGGAGAGAGAGAGAGAGGGAGGGAAGGAAGAGAGAGAGAGAGAGAGAGAGAGAGAGAGAGAGAGAGAGAGAGAGAGAGAGAGAGAGAGAGAGAGAGAGAGAGAGAGGGAGGGAGGGAGAGATGGAGACAGAAACAGGAACAGACAAACAGACAGAAACAGAGAAAGAGATAGAAAGAAAGAGAGGAGCGGGGGCGAGCCTCGAGAGACGTTAGCAGTGGCAAATCCATCATTGTTATTCAGTCTCTCCAGGCCACACAAGCGACGGTGTTATGGAGACTCCCTGGGGATTTGGGCGGAATTTCGAGACGATGTGGGTTTTACAGAAGAGTTCGTTCTGCTTTCGAAAACTCAGTGTTTGTCCCAGTGTTGATAAGGGGTTGTAATATATATTTCTCAAAGGCATTCATGGATTTAATACAGTTATCTTGACTACTAGTTTCACTTCTATGAAAGTGGTATCTTTTCATAGAAAGTTTCTTTCCATCGATTTTTCTACTTTAAGGAAAGTTATCTTCAGTAACTCTCTTATCGGTAAATGTTGCAAAGTTGTAAAGTTACTTTACCAAAGGTACTTTCCTCCTGTTTAAGTAAAATCAATAAACT
>NC_061842.1:17307157-17311176 GCF_019202785.1 Penaeus chinensis
TGAATTATTATGAGAAATGATAATAACGACAATAATAGTAATAGTTATAATAACTATGACAATAACAATGATGACTATATTGATTATGATAATAATGATAAGGATTATAGTGAAATAACCATGATAACAATTTATGATAATAATCATCATAATTACAACAGCAACAACAACAATAATGAGGATAACAATAACAAAAGTAACAATAATATCAATGACATTCACAGAGGACAATAACATATAAAGCCTTTGGTCGAAAAGGGTTGTGATACACAATTCAAAATGAACTTTCCGAACAGTCAAAGCAAACATTGCTTTTATTCCATGAATAAAGTAAATCATAATACCACTGTTGAATAAATAACACAGAAAATCCTTTGCAATCCACGCTCCACCAGTTAACATTTCAGGGTTGAGTGGATGAGTGGATAATAATAGAAATAACATTAAGGAGTTATAGTGCCACGTATTTTTAACAAGTCATAGAAGCGGAAATTATCTTGTAGTTTGGGTAGTAATTTTACTGAAAGAGGATTGTGTAATGGAATGTCAGGTATTAAGTAGTTGTAATGTTAAGTAAAAAAAAATTGCTAGATATCTAGATCGATAAATGATGAATCGGCGAATGTGTAGATAGCTAAATTCGTAAGTAAATATACAAAAACAATAATAAAGAGATATGTGGATATTTAAACAAAAACAATCACACAAATGAATAAATAAACGAAAAGGTAAAAAATATCTGCGGTGGCATATTGCATTCGGTGTGCTAAAAATCACATGAAAAATAAATTCACTGAATATAAACATGGCTGTCAAAACGTAGGAAACAGATTTCACTTTTGGCCATGAAACCACTTCTACATGTCGACAACACGCAGCTAGGGCAAAGCTCACAGCAGATGTTATGAAACCTCTGCCAGACGTAGAATGAACAGTATTTGTAACAATAAAACGCCTACGTGAGGGACATGCCGTGGAAGCAAATAGCACTGTATTTTGATTCACTAAGAACTAAGTATAGCTTCGCCTGGATACTAACAGTTCTTATTAACACATCCATTGGTGTTTTCCTGTCACTTTGGAAACCTCGAATCATGTGCATACTTTTGAAAATTGGAAATACATATGAAATAGGTAGTTACGGTCTTACCACCTTATAATTTGTATAGTGCAACGTTATCGAGGAAATAATGTAGTTAGCAGATCAGTTAATGAAATTTCTTGCAGCCAACGATCTATCCAAAATACAATAGGTATTCCGATATAAGCAATTCACTTATTACGAATCATAAAATAAATTTATAATAACAAACACAACCAGATAACCTTGCCAACGTTATGAGAGTGACGACCCTTGTTATCTTTATACCAAGAAATCGCGAACTTGGTACTCACTGCTTCAGAAATTATTCATCAGCAACCACAACTCAGACATAAAAAAATCGCAAAATATATCCTGAAAATACCACGTCTCCTTCGGTGTGTATGTACAGTCGGTATTCATTCACGATCTATCGCCTTTTGTCAGTACATACCTTCTTGTCCTGTATACCAATAACCCACAGTTTTTTCACACTGCCTCTGTAAACAACTTTGGTGAACAGGAAGTTAATCACAGAGATTCCCATGCAAATGCTTTGAGACAGGAATTACAATGCATGTTTATGACTCAAGTTCCCATAGACACATTCATCGACGGAAGTCATGTCATCCCAAACAATTTATAGAAGACATTTTATATATATATATATATATATATATATATATATATATATGTGTGTGTGTGTGTGTAAAATATATATAGAAAATAAATCAAAACTAGAATTCCTGATGTGCAGACTATAGCTCCCAGATGATAAATTATTACTCTATTATGCTGTTAAAAAAAAAAAAAAAAAAAAAGTTATTCGACTTCACTGCAAAACTGGCATAAGGCATAATAGCGTTAATGAATTCAACCAAATTGCACCTGATATAAACAAGGCGACAATACCGAAAATACAGTACGAATGTAATTGATAAAGTATAGGTATACTCCATGAACTTAAACAAAAAAGGACCTTATTAGCAATGACCTCCATAAAGAATAAGCAAAATGAAGGTGACCAAAACAAGACGTGTGTTCTAAACCTGATCACTTGCAAGAAAAAAAATCAAAATCAGTGCCATGAAGCATTGGTATGCAAATGTACAAGCATTCAAATACTCATACCCTAACACACGCACGCGCGAGGACTGAAGGTGAGATAAAACAAAACGACAAGAAAAAAAAGAAGAGGAAAAGAAGAAGAAGAAAAAAAGAAGAGGAAAAGAAGAAGAAGAAAAAAAGAAAGAATAAGAAAAGGAACAAAAGAGAAAGAAAAAGAAGAAAAAACTAGAAAAGAAAAGAAAAAAACGAAAAGGAAGAAGAAAAGAGAAAGAAAGATAAAAAGATAAACAAAATAATAAAGATAAAAGGAAAAAGGATAAAAAAAAAAAAAAAAAAAAAAAACGACAGCCCTAGCTCCTCCGCCGGCTGAGCGTGGAGTGCCCTCAAGCAAAAGGTTATCCGCTGCCGAAGACGCTGCCGGGCCGGAAGGCGGGAGGGCCGGCCGCCTCTAACCTCCCTTCCATCCGGCAGACGCAGGACCCGCGCTCGCCATGTTTATTACATGTTTCCATCATGTTTACAGCCTGCCATCTAGCGGCCGGATGGGGAGGAGGCTGTGAGGAGGGATTTTCATCTCACTTCCATGAGATGTGCAGGGAGGGGGAGAGAGAGAGATGGGGAGGGAGGAGGGAGAGAGAGAGAGATGGGGAGGGAGAAGAGCGAGAGAGAGATGGGGAGGGAGAGGGGATATAGAGAGATGGGGAGGGAGAAGAGCGAGAGAGAGATGGGGAGGGAGAGGGGATATAGAGAGATGGGGAGGGAGAAGGGAGAGAGAGAGATGGAGAGGGAGAAGGGAGAGAGAGAGATGGGGAGGGAGAAGCGAGAGAGAGAGATGGGGAGGCGGAAGGAAGAGAGAGAGAGATGGGGAGGGAGGAGGGAGAGAGAGAGATGGGGAGGGAGAAGGGAGAGAGAGAGAGATGGGGAGGGAGGAAGGAGAGAGAGAGATGGAGAGGGAGAAGGGAGAGAGAGAGATGGGGAGGGAGAGGGGATATAGAGAGATGGGGAGGGAGAAGGGAGAGAGAGAGACGGGGAGGGAGAAGGGAGAGAGAGAAATTGGGAGGGAGAAGAGAGAGAGAGAGAGATGGGAAGGGAGGAGTGAGAGAGAGTGATGGGGAGGGAGGAGGGAGAGAGATAGAGACGGGGAGGGAGAAGGGAAAGAGAGAGAGATGGGGAGGGGGAAGGGAGAGAGAGAGATGGGGAGGGGGAAGGGAGAGAGAGAAATTGGGAGGGAGAAGAGAGAGAGAGAGAGATGGGGAGGGGGGAGGAAGAGAGAGAGGGATGGGGGGGAAGAGGGAGAGAGAAAGATGGGGAGGGAGAAGAGAGAGAGAGAGATGGGGAGGAGGAAGGGAGAGAGAGAGAGATGGGGAGGGGGAAGGGAGAGAGAGAGATAGGGAGGGAGAAGAGAGAGAGAGATGGGGAGGAGGAAGGGAGAGAGAGAGATGGGGAGGGGAAGGGAGAGAGAGAGATGGGGAGGGAGAAGGGAGAGAGAGAGATGGGGAAGGAGAAGGGAGAGAGAGAGAGAAAGAGATGGGGAGGTAGAAGGGGGACAGAGAGATGAGGAGGAAGAAGGGAGAGAGAGAGATGGGGAGGGAGAAGGGGGACAGGGAGATGAGGAGGAAGAAGGGAGAGAGAGAGATAGGGAGGGAGAAGGGGGACAGGGAGATGAGGAGGGGGAAAGGGAAGGGAGAGATGGGAAGGGGAAGGGGGGGAGAGATGGAGAGGGGTAAGAGGGAGGCCTGTTTTAGTGTAAATTGCATGGTGGCGGTATTAATGATAGAAATGACTTTGAGGAAGGTAGATAAGATTAGTTCTGCTGATGATATGCATGTTGTATGATATTTCTGCTAGATGTTTCTATTCTCAACAAATA
>NC_061842.1:17316276-17318707 GCF_019202785.1 Penaeus chinensis
TCTTTCTCTCTCTCTCTCTTTCTCTCTCTCTCTCTTTCTCTCTCTCTCTCTTTCTCTCTCTCTCTCTTTCTCTCTCTCTCTCTTTCTCTCTCTCTCTCTTTCTCTCTCTCTCTCTCTCTCTCTCTCTCTCTCTCTCTCTCTCTCTCTCTCTCTCTCTCTCTCTCTCTCTCTCTCTCTCTTTCTCTCTCTCTCTCTCTCTCTCTCTCTCTCTCTCTCTCTCTCTCTCTCTCTCTCTCTCTCTCTCTCTCTCTCTCTCTCTCTCTCTCTTTCTCTCTCTCTCTTTCTCTCTCTTCTCTCTCTCTCTCTCTCTCTCTCTCTCTCTCTCTCTCTCTCCTCTCTCTCTCTCTCTCTCTCTCTCTCTCTCTCTCTTTCTCTCTCTCTCTCTCTAATGACATCACACCTCTCCCTCAATGTAGGTCTCCTAAAACACACTGTCCTCAGCCGACTCCAACAGGTCTACAACCGTGACAATGAAAAAGTGACCTTAGAACACGCTAAACTAACCATGTAATTCCCATGTTGTTACTCTGATCTCTTCTTGTATAATTATGGCTTGTTTATAAATGTCTTCATGTTTTATGAATACTCAGCATTTCTGTCTCCTTATCACGAAGCTTTTTCGTCTTGTAAACACCATAACTTTCTTCTCATATACAACAGTATATAAGGTATCTTTGTTTCTATACCACGAAACCATCATGTGACCATATGTATCCGAATATGTGTTCCTTCAAATTCTTTTGTTTTCCATTTTGGAATGTTTCAAAACGAAGTTTGTTCATACCAACTTCTGAGCAGTCGACACAGACCCGCTCGCTATCGCTGGCATGACAAGACGCCTCGCTCCTCCCTAGGCGAGACGTCTCTGCCATACCACACCCCCGCAATTTTAAAGCATAAATTTGCGACGACTTTAACTACAACACTCTCAAGAATCAAAGCAGTGCCATTCAAAGAGGAACACAAACTCACCATACATATTACATTGGTCCCAGTCTAGTGGGATAAAACTCTCCACTATATTACATTGGTGCCATTTCTAGGATAACTCCCTGCTTCGTTACACTGGCGGCAGACTGGTGGGATAACCATCCTCCATTTATACATTACATTGGTGGCAGACCACTGGGATAACAACTGGTGTTAGTGCACGGGGTAATCCTTCCAACATCAGTACTCTCTCTCTCCTCCTCCTCCTCCTCCTCCTCCTCCTCCTCCTCCTCCTCTCTTCTTCCCTTCCCTTTTCCTCCCCTCCTCCCCTCCTTCATTCTCTCTGGTAGACGACGCCAGATTCACTCATGCGCGAAAATGGGCTGAACCGATGTTATTTGCACTGTCACAGAATGTACGTAAAGCTGTACCGTGATTTCGTGGTGGAGACGATAGCTGGGCATCTGTTTGGCATGAGTTATCCCGTGCTGCTGCCACTGCTGGCGATAGATTTTAAGAATGGCATTAGAGAATTGACTGTATACTACATTTGACATATTACCACAAATCTTATATTTTAACAACTGCTATGTTTTAAAAAATGATAACAAAATACCGACCTGAGTACTTCACCTCGAAACTCAAAAGAAATAAGTTTAAAAATACCCTTGTTATTTTTCCCCCCTTTGATTGTAGAATAAAATAATAATTCCTTCACATTTATTTTTTTGCATGGCAGTCGCATGGATCCAGAAACCCTAAAAATCCCCAGCCAGTATCGGTGTCAGAGGAACCCAAACCCCGGCGAAGTAAATTCTAGGGCATCGGGAGTCAATTTCGTTTTTCAAGCGTCCATGTTGCATTATTTCATGAGCTGTTTAAGGTGAATGTGTTAGGAAAAAAAAAACTATAGAAATTAGAGTTAAGAATATAAAATGATACGAAGATAAGAAATATAACAGATCAAAATTCTACTTGGTTATTATTGGAAAAGTGAACACATTACGCAAGCTTCAGGCGCATCAGAAAAGCCGCTGTGAATGGCGCAAGCTCAATCAGTCTCACGAATCTGCTGGACTGAAATAGTATAGAGTATTTGTATATTTATATTTGTGTGTGTGTGTGTTTGTGTGTGTGGGCGTGCGTGCGTCGGCGTACAACTGCTTATCTATCTCTGTCTATCCGTCTATCTCTTTGTCTATATATCTCTATTTATATACATTTATTTTTGTATGTATGTTCTTGTGTACATTTGTTTGTTTGTTTTCTTTCACCCACGCCCCCACACCACCCACACACAACACACACACACACACACACACACACACCACACACACACACACACACACACACATACACACACACACACACACACACATATATATACATACGCATATAATAAGCAACATTTGGAATACCAAAGTCTCTAAAAATATATAAATGGAGAGACACTCAAATTTTTGAAAAAAAAAATATCCATTGTCTTTTTAAATGACTTCCC
>NC_061842.1:17346307-17348807 GCF_019202785.1 Penaeus chinensis
AATAATCTCCATATCAATAACGCTAGGCTATAATAATAACAGCAATACTATTGGTAATGATAATTATAATGATAACAGTGTTAGTGATAATAGCTTGATGATAAGAATAACGGTGAAGAGGATGAAACTACGATAATAATGAAAGAACGATAATGGTAATAACTATGAATATGATACATGTATGATAATCTTCTTGTTGTTCTTTGTTATCATTAGCTTTACAATGTTCATTTTGCTATGATAATTTTAATATCATCATTGGTATTAGTATCATATCATCAGTGTCATATTATAAATATTTTTTTATAATAAAGTGTTCACCCTCATCATTATGCTTATAATGATAACGTTATAAATGATGAAGACTAACTTTGATAACGCAAAGGATAATAGACTATAAAATGTTATTGATAATACTTTCAAGAATTTTTGTTCCTAAGTGAATAATTGATTCTTAGTCCTCGGTCTTAAAAAGAGTCGTCTAATTAAGGGTAATTAAGAGCAAAGAGGTTCAGTCAGAATTCAGATGAGACGGGTCAGGGTGGAAAAATAGATAAATGAATAGATAGAGATGAATGGATAGATAAATAGATATACATCCAGATACATAACATATATATTGATAGATCGAATGATTAACTGATTGATAGCCATGTAGATATAGAAGTAAATATAAATATAGATATGTCTATAGGTATAGAGATATTTATAGCTGTAATATATATATATATATATATATATATATATATATATATATATATATATAGAGATGTTTGTGTGTGTGTGTGTGTGTGTGTGTGTGTATGTATGTATATATATATATATATATATATATATATATATATATATATATATATATATATTTATATATGTATATATATGTATATATATATATATATATATATATATATATATATATATATATATGTATATATATGTATATATATATATATATATATATATATATATATATATATATATATGTATATATGTAGATTTATATATGTATATATATGCATATATATATATATATATATATATATATATATATATATATATATATATATATATATATATATATATATATATATATATATATATATATATATATATATATAGACACGTGCGTATGGATGTATATATGTACATGGAAAGACAGAGAGAGGAACAGAATGTTTTTACCATGACAAATTTATTAAGGCCTTTCAAAAGAATGCGGTAACTTAGGTTACATTCACCCCAGAGAGAGAGACAGACAGACACACAGGCAGGCAGACTGAAACAGAGAAATACGCGTGTGTACATTTTTGTTCACTCCATGAATGAACAGCTCTACTAAACTGATAGTTGTATCATTGTTAGTTGACCCTTGTCCTAGTAACCTCTGACCTTTCCCCAGAGGCTTTCGTGCCTGGGGGAAAGGGGGGGAGGGAGAAGGGGGGGGGGGGGGATTGTGACACTGTCCTGGCGTGGGTTGAGCATACGCAGCCATAATTGCAAGCTTTTAGAAATCAGTGGTTAACGTGTTCCAAATTGTGTTTCGTGGCAAATCTGTTTTTCCTTTAACTAGATTTTAGTTATATTAACGTTTATACACATGAATGTAAATATATATATATATATATATATGTATGTGTGTGTGTGTGTGTGTGTATGTGTGTGTATGTGTGTGTGTGTGTGTGTGTGTGTGTGTGTGTGTGTGTGTGTGTGTGTGTGTGTGTGTGTGTGCATATATATTTGTTTATACACACACACACACACACTTACTAGGATGACTAGTAAGTCTCGAAACATATTGCTGCATTTGTTTTCTTTATTATTGTGGTTATTTCCTTCACAAGTTTGTTCTTATATTTGTGTGTGTGTTCATATGAATATACGTTTAGCATACACGTGTATGTCTGTGTAGGTATGCATGCCTGTGAGTGGATATGTATGTGTGCGTTCATGAACGCACACATGTATATAATATTGGATCCCCTTTTCATCGTGTGAGTGTTTATGCTTTTGTTTTCGAGTCTCTATTTGAAAGCCTGGATCCCCTTCCTCCTTTCCTTTGTTATTGTTTCCTTTATTGTTTTCACAGTTTCGTCTTTTTTTCTAAGAATAAAGCAAACTATTGATACATATCTCGATTAATAAGATCATAATAATGATTAGGTTATGATTCTATTATTCTATCATTCACACAATTAATACAAATTTAATTAATATTAAAATACTGTTATATGATAGAAGGTTATTTCAGCACACAATCCTAGAATAACAATAATGAATAAATATGTATATGTATATAGGGTTTTGTCATTACCATGCGATGCAAACTATATGAGAGGCGAAATGTTATAGGAATATTAATAACTTCCGTATCGGTTTGTCTCTAACTCTCTCTCTCTCTCTCTCACTCCCTTTCTATCATTCTGAATATCTTTCTCTCTATCTATCTATCTATCTTTCGCTCTCTCTCTATCTAATCTATTTATCTAACTCTATCTCTACA
>NC_061842.1:17391307-17393807 GCF_019202785.1 Penaeus chinensis
CCCAACCCCCCCACGCCCCCCGGAAGCAAGCAAGGGCGTTCTATTCCCTAAGGCGTTGCTGGGATTGTCTTCTGATTCTTTTTTTGGGATTTTCTCTTGTTTCATCATTTTTTTTTTTTTTTTTTTTCAATTCTTTTTTTTGTCTTTTTTTTTATATTCGTCTTTTGTTTCTTCTTCTGGATCTTCTGCTGTTTCCTTTCTTTTTTCTTCGTCTTCTTCCGTGTCTTCTGTTCTTTGTGCTGATTCTTTATCATATTTTATATTTTCTTCTTTTCTTTGTTTCATTATAAGTTTATGTTTCTTCTGTTTCCTCCCTTCTATTTCTTCTGTTTATTTTTTTATCATAGTTCCTCCTCCTAATCCTCCTGTCCTCTCCTCCTCCTCCTCTTCCTCTTCCTCTTCCTCCTCCTCCCCCACCTCCTCTCCTCCTCCTCCTCCTCCTCACCTCCTCCTCCTCCTCCTCCTCCTCCTCCTTCTCCTCCTCCTCCTCCTCCTCCTCCTCCTCCTCCTCCTCCTCCTCCTCCTCCTCCTCCTCCTCCTCCTCCTCCTCCTCCTCCTCCTCCTCCTCCTCCTCCTCCACTACCACCACTACCAACACCTCCTCCTCCTCCTCCTCCTCCTCCTCCTCCTCCTCCTCCTTCTCCGTTCTTCCGTTCATCTACTTCCTTTTCGTCTTCTTTACTTTCGTCTTTCGTATTCTTATTCCGCTCATAAAGCTATTTTCTTATTAATTATTTAGGTTATTAATTCATACATTGATTCACTCATTCATTGGCTCTGTTCTTTGAGAATGTCATAATGTTCAAATATTGTTTTAAATATATTTTTGTTTTCTACACGTATCATTATTCATCTGTCTCCCTATCCGCCTCTATACTTTCCAATATTTCAATTCATTTCATTAATAATATCCATTATTCCTTGCCCTTATCAATTTCCTTTTGTTCTTGTTCTTCATTCACTTAGCCTCCACTCGGTATACATAATCCGTCATGCAGGCTTTGTGAAGCGGTCGAAATGCTGTGATGAAATGCTTGTTGTGCATGGTGTCATGGTTAAGGATTGAGGGATTTCATTTGATTAATTGTAATGGCCGAGTGCACTTAATTGATTACCTGTGTGTGTGTTTGGTGCACACACACATACACACACACATGTGTTATATCTTCGTCAGAAATAAGAATTAATCTTCACAGTGCAGATGTATTTGACGGTTTCGATTACACGTATTTCTGACAAAAATACAACCGAAAAAGGTCAAATGCATCTCTTGCACTGTGCAGATATTCTTTCTCATTCATAGCTTTTCTACATTTGTCACAATAAGCACTGTTGAAGCATATGCACATGTACTTATGATGGTTTGTATCTATACAAACTATGATTTACCACTCGAATTTGATAGGTTTACCTTTTTATCCGTATTTTGTAGAGCGATACTATCCACAAAGATGTTATTTGTAAGATGAGAAAACAGTTTTGAAATAGTTCTAGATTTTACCTTCATGCATGTAGATGAGATCCAGTGTGATTTCGCAATTGCTGTCTCAGTTTTCAGTGAACTTCACTCTCTCTCTCTCTCTCTCTCTCTCTCTCTCTCTCTCTCTCTCTCTCTCTCTCTCTCTCTCTCTCTCTCTCTCTCTCTCTCTCTCTCTCTCTGTCTGTCTGTCTGCCACTCTCTCTCTCTCTCTCTCTCTCTCTCTCTCTCTCTCTCTCTCTCTCTCTCTCTCTCTCTCTCGCTCTCTCTCTCTCTCTCTCTCTCTCTCTCTCTCTCTCTATATATATATATATATATATATATATATATATATTATATATATATATTTATCTATCTATCTATCTATCTCTTTGTTGTAGTTGTTAAAAAATGATAGCTTGGTAGAGTGTTTTGAAATGCAATCCTTATTCTTTCTACTTTAATCTATATTATCATATTTGTTGTTTATGGTGTTTGAACAGGATCCGTTGCTGTTCTTATCGTAACAATTGTTCTTGTTCGTGTTTCCTGCCATCGCTATTCTGACTGTCTTTCTTTCCTCGCCGGTGTCCTTATCACCTGTGTTATCAATAATAGTTAAGTTACCGTTGTCTTTAGCGTGTTGTTGTTACTCTAGCCATTGTTATCATTACTCGTGTTTCGCTAATTACTAACGAGGCCCTTCCCTGTCCCCCTCAGGTGCCGATCGACGATGGCGGCGGCGCGGTCGGAGGCGTCGGGCAAGCTGCCGGCGCTGACGCGGAAGCTGCGCTACACGGGCCTGTTCACCTCGCAGATGGCGCCCACGTCGCGCGCCTACTGCATCCTGCTGAGCTTCTTCGTGGGCGTGCTCATGCTCACCGCCGGCTCCGTGTTCTACCACGTGATCCTGATCCGCCCCATGAGCGGCAGCCACCCCATGCACACGCCGCCGCTGCCGCTCGCCTGCGGCCTCATCCTCGCCGGCGCCGCCACCGTCCTCGGCTCCTTCTTCGTCGCCTGGAGGTGGGTGCTCGAGGCTTG